>NW_007053811.1:13038-16943 GCF_000164805.1 Carlito syrichta
GTGGCCAGGAGCGGCCACTGGACTCCAGTCTGGGTGACAGAGTGAGACTCCAACTCAAAAAAAAAAAAAAAATGAATGATTCCCAGTCAGGCGCAGTGGCTCCCACCTGTAATCCCAGCACTTTGGGAGGCAGAAGTGAGAGAATTGCCTGAGCCCAGGAGTTCAAGACCAGCCTGGGCAACATGGTACGACCTCATCTCTACAATAAATCAAAAAAGCAGCCAGGTGTGGTGGCACACGCCTGTAGTTCCATCTACTTGGGAGGTTGAAGTGGAAGGATCGCCTGAGCCCAACAGGTCGAGGCTCCGGTGGCCGTGAGAGTGCCCTTGCACTCCAGTGTGGGTGACAGAGTGAGACTTCGACTCAAAGTCAGAGGAGTTTGTGAATATGGATTTTGACTTTTGACAAACCTGTTTTGAACAAAGAGATTTTAGACAATATATTGGGTACGGCAGTTATGATAGAAGTGGTATTCTAGTGCAAACAACTGAGCTGATACAATATATTTCTCTGTATGATCCTGTTATCATCACAATTACCATCTGCAAAATCAGAGTCAAATTAATATAAAGCTAGCAATGTGTGATTTGATGTATCTGTTTTTGCTGACTTTAAGGTGTCTTAAGATATTAAATTATATAGCCGGGCTCGGTGGCTCAGCCTATAATCCCGCGCCTTTGGGAGGCTGAGGTGAGTGGATTGCCTGAGCCCACGGGTTCGAGACCCGCCTGGGCAGGTGAGACCTTATCTCTACAATAAAATCAAAAAATTAGCCAGGCGTGGTAGCGCACGCCTGTAGTTCCAGCTACTTGGAAGGCTGAGGTGGAAGGATCACCAGAGCCCAACAGGTCGAGGCTGCAGTGGCCAGGAGCGGCCATGGCACTCCAGTCTGGGCGACAGAGTGAGACTCCAACTCAAAAAAAAAGAATTGTAGAGACAAAGCAAAATAGTTTATTTCACTTTTCAGGGAGAGGGACTGGAAAGGAACCACTAAAGGAGTGTGGTTAGGGTCTGAAGAGAGCATGTATTTAAGGTTTCTATAAGGGAACAGGACTAGTGAAAAAAAATCTCCATTAAATGCATCCTTGGGTGTTGATAACATAGGTCTTGTGCCTTGAGGTCAAGGTGACACATGACTCCAGGTAGTGGGCTGGTAGTCTGTCAGGGATGGTTGCTCACAAAAGATTATATCATCTTGGTTCCTTATGGTTGAAAGGCAAATACCTGGAATAGAAAAGTAGACCAGGTGCAGTGGCTCACACCTATAATCCCAGCACTTTGGAAAGCCGAGGTGAGAGGACTGCCTGAGCCGACAGGTTCAAGACCATCCCAGGCAACTTTGTGAGACCTCATCTCTACAGGAAATCAAAAAGTTAGCCAGATGTGGTGGCACATTCCTGTAGTTCTAGCTACTTGGAAGGCTGAGGTGGAAGGATTGCCTGAGCCCAGCAGGTCGAGACTGCAGTGCTACTGCACTCTTGCCTGGGTGACAGAGTGTGACTCCAACTCAAAATGAAAAAGAAAAGTACACAAAGCAGCCTTGGGGGGTGTTGTAAGACAAATATCAATAGCTATCTCCAGAAAATCAGTTCTGTCCTTGGCTAATGATTAGAAGGTAAATAAAATGAACTGCTAAAAAAAAAACAATGACAAAGCAATTATTAAAATGGCTGCTCTGGCCAGGTGCGGTGGCTCAAACCTGTAATCCCAGCACTTTGGGAGGCCGAGACCAGAGGATTCTCTGAGCTCAGGGATTCGAGACCAGCCTGGGGAAGTTGGTGAGAAACTTCATCTCTACAATAAATCAAAAAAAGAAGCCAGGCATGGTAGCACGCACCTGTAGTTCCAGTTACTTGGAAGGCTGAGGCAGAAGGATCACGGGAGCCCAGCAGGTCGAGGCTGCGGTGGCCGGGAGCATGCCGCTGCACTCCAGCCTGGGGGACAGTGCGACTCCAACTCAAATAAATAAATAAATAAATAAATAAATAAAATGGCTGCTCTGGCCAGGCGTGGTGACTCAAGCCTGTAATCCCAGCACTTAGGGAGGCCAAACCAAGAGAACTGCATGAGCCCACGAGTTCGAGACCAGCCTGGGCAACTTGGTGAGGCCTCGTCTCTACAATAAATAAATAAAAAATTAGCCAGGCGTGGTAGCGCACACCTGTAGTTCTGGCTATTTGAAAGGCTGAGGCAGAAGGCTCACCGGAGCCTAGCATGTCGATACTGGGGTGGCCGTGAGTGTGCCACTGCACTCCAGCCTGGGTGATGGATTGAGACTCCAATTCAAAAGAAAAAAAACAAAAAGGAATAGAGTGGCACATGGTGTCCCTAAATGCTGCCCTCCACTTAGAATAGTATTTTTCAAGTCATGATAGTAGTTTAAAGATTCCCTGTTATAGCCAGGTGCAGTGGCTCACACCTGTAATCCCAGCACACTGGGAGGCAGAGGCAAGAGGATTGCCTGTGTCCAGGAGTTTGGGACTAGCCTGGGCAACTTGACGAGACCTCATCTCTACAATAAATCTAAAATTAGCTGCGTGTGGTGGTGCACACCTGTGATTCCAGCCACTTGGAAGGCTGAGGTGGAAGGATCACCTGAACCCAGTGAGTCGAGACCAAGGTAGAGACAAAGTCTCGCCATGTAGCTCAGGCTGGTCTTGACCCTCAGAGCACTCCAGCCTGGATGACAGAGGGAGACTCAACTCAAAAATAAAGTGAATAAATTTAAATATAAATTTATTTGTAATTTTAATTACTTTATTCCCATAGCATGTATAATACACTGTAAACTGAAGCATACTATTAATATTTGATGATTTTTTTTTTTTTGAGTTGGATTCTCATTCCGTGACATGCTCACGGCCACACCCCAGTGTTGACCTGCTGGGCTCAGGCAATCCTTCTGCCTCAGCCTTACAAGTAGCCGGAGCTACAGGTGTGCGCTACCATGCCTGGCTAAATTTTTTATTTTTATTGTAGAGATGAGGTCTTGCCAATTTGCCTAGGCTCTCGAACCCATGGGCTCAGGCTGTTCCCTTACCTCAGCCTCCCAAAGTGCTGGGATTACAGGCTGAGCCACCGAGCCCGGCTAATATTTGATTATTAATTGTGACCATGGGCTACAACTTAGGGGATACAGGGATAAATAGACAGTATTAGTTTAATATGTAGCTTCATTGTCTGGGTGATTTAGTCCTTGAAATTTTGTTCCTAACTATACCCATTACTTTAGACAATTTATAACAATTGAGGCAGGACGCAGTGGGTCAAGTCTGTAATCTCAGCACTTTGGGAGGCCGAGGCGAGAGGATTACCTAAACTTAGGGGTTTGAGCCAGCCTGGGCAACTTGGTGAGACCTTGTCACCTCTACAGTAAATCAGAAAACAACCTGGGCGAGGTAGTGCGCACCTGTAATTCCAGTCTCTTGGATGACTGAGGCGGAAGGATCGCAGGATCCCAGCAGGTTGAGGCTGCGGTGGCTATGAGCGTGCCACTGCACTCCGGTCTGGGTGACAGAGTGAGACTCCAACTCCAAAAAACAAAATAAAACTTATCACAACCTGCAGTAACTGTTTCCTTACTAGCCTAAAGGGCAGGGATTACTCCCAGTTTACAATTCCCAGCATCTATCACAACTTGTTTACAGTAGGTGCTTCATAAATGTTGACGAGTCGGGCTCGGTAGCTCAGCGCCTTAGGAGGCTGAGGTAAGTGGATTGCCTGAGCCTGCAGGTTCGAGACCCGCCTGGGCAACTTGGTGAGACCTCATCTCTACAATAAATCAAAAAAATTAGCCAGGTATGGTAGCGCACACCTGTAGTACCAGCTGCTTGGAAGGCTGAGGTGGAAGGATCACTGGAGCCCCAGCAGGTTGAGGCTGCAGTGGCGGGGGGCAGCCACTGCAC
>NW_007053811.1:17328-18157 GCF_000164805.1 Carlito syrichta
TTTTTTTTTTTTTTTGAGTCGGAGTCTCACTGTCATTTCCAGGTTGGAGTGCAATGGCATGCTCGACCTACTGGGCTCAGGCAATTTTTCCACCTCAGCCTCCCAAGTAGCTGGAACCACTGGCATGCACCACGACACCTGGCTAATCTTTTGATTTATTGTAGAGACGAGGTACCGCCATGTAGCTCAGGCTGGTCTTGACCCTCAGAATTCAGGCAGTCCTCTCGCTCCGCCTCCCAAAGTGCTGGGATTACAGGCTTGAGTCACCACGCCCAGCTATGATTTATTACCCATACATGGCATGAGCTCTACTTTGCAAGACCAAGCTAATGATTAACATAAAACATAAGTTTGAAACTAAATATCACAAAGGAAAGGAATTTACATTTTTAGGATTTTACGGAGTTTCAAACGAGTCCAAAAAGATTGCTTCTTATCTAGGTTTGCAGATGTTTCTTTTTTTGTTGGTTTTGTTGTTGTTGTTGTTATTGTTGTTTTGTTTGTTTGTTTGTTTTGTTTTTTGGGGGGTCTTTTTGAGTTGGAGTCTCACTCTGTCTGTCGCTCAGGCTGGAGGGCAGTGGCCGCTCCCGGCCACCGCAGCCTCCACCTGCTGGGCTCGGGCGATCCTTCTTTAAAGATGTGTAGCTTCACCGGGCTCGGTCGCTCAGCCTGTAATCCCACACTTTGGGAGGCTGAAGTGAGTGGATGGCCTGAGCCCACGGGTTCGAGACCCGCCTGGGCAGCGAGACCTCATCTCTACAATAAATCAAAAAATCAGCCGGGTGTGGTAGCGCATGCCTGTAATTCCGGCTACTCGGAAGGCTGAGGC
>NW_007053811.1:18468-19901 GCF_000164805.1 Carlito syrichta
AAGGGAGGGAGGAAGGACAGACGGAAGGCCGAGGCCCGTGTGGTGTGCGGGGTGGGGGACGGCAAGGGCGGGGACAGAAAGCGCACAGCGTCTTGGACCAGGTCCCTCTTCCTTGCTCCCCCTGCTTGCCTCCTCCCCCATGCCCACCCTCGGTGGCCGCTCCCCGCCCCGTTGGTGTGCTCATCTCATCTGTCAGAGGTGGCTGTTTTGCTTAGCTCCGCGCCCCGCCCCTCCCCACATCAATAATTGACACACATGAATATCTGTATGACACTCTTTAAAGAACATCTCCACCAAAACCCACCAAACGAAACCTCTTCACAACTCCCCAGGAAAATAAATAAATACAAATCAAGAGGTGTAGCTCCTCCACGCATCTTGGTTATTAGGTGATCTAATATGGCTGATTTTCTCTCTCAAACATTAGCAGTGAATTATTAGAGAAGGTCGACCTCCCTAACAGGTTGTATCGAGGGAGGGGGGAGAAACCACATTCCTAAGGGCAGCGCAGAGAAAAAAAAAATATGCTCTTTAAACCTAAGTGGCTTTCACATTCGGACCAACTCATCATGAAAGAAAATTTCTTTTCTTTTTTTTTTTGAGTCGGAGTCTCACTCCATGGCCCAGACGGGAGTGCAGTGGCTGCTCCCGGCCACTGCAGCCTCAGACCTGCTGGGCCTCGGCGATCCTTCCGCCCTCAGCCTTCCAAATAGCTGGAACTACAGGCGCGCGCTACCACCCCCGGCTAGTGTTTTATTTACGTAGAGACAGGTCTCACCAAGTTGTCCAGGTGGATCCCGTGGGCTCAGGCAATCCTTTCGCCTCAGCCTCCCAAAGTGCAGGGATTACGGGCTTGAGCCACCGCCCGGCCTGGTCAACATCTTTTAAGGAAGCTTTACAAATCGTGTACATGGGAATAACTGGTCTTAATTTAAAATTATAAAAAAGTCAAGCATGGTGGCACACGCCTGTAATCCCAGCACTTTGGGAGGCAGAGGTGAGAGGACTGCCAGAGCCCAGGGGTTTGAGACCAGCCAGGGGAACTTGGCGAGACCTCGGCTCTACAATAAATCAAAAAATTCGCTGGGCATGGTAGCGCGTGCCTGTGGTTCCAGGTACTTTGAAAACTGAAGCAGAATGGTCACCTGAGCCCAGCTGGTCGAGTCTGCAGTGGCCGTGAGTGTGCCACTGCACTTCAGTCTGGGTGACAGAGTGAGACTCCCGCTCAAAAAAATAAAAAATAAAATAATAAGCCGGGCTCGGTGGCTCAGTCTGTAATCCCGCGCCTTTGGGAGGCTGAGGTGAGTGGATTGCCTGAGCCTGCGGGCGGGTTCGAGACCCGCCTGGGCAGCAAGACCTCATCTCTACAACAAATCAAAAAATCAGCCGGGCATGGTAGCACATGCCTGTAATTCCGGCTACTCTGAAGGCTG
>NW_007053811.1:19928-23210 GCF_000164805.1 Carlito syrichta
ACTCCAACTAAAAAAAATAAATAAAATAAAATAAAATAAAACATATATATATATATAAATGTATATATATAATGTATATATATAAAAGAGACAAGGTCTCCCCACGTTGCCCAGTCTGGTCTCAAACCCATGGGCTCAGGCAATCCTCTCGCCTCCGCCTGCCAAAGTGCTGGGATTAGAGGCATGAGCCACCGCACCCCGTTAAGGCACACTTTATTTGGATATTCTTGCCATCATCAACTAGTCTATCTTGATCAAACACTTGTGGCCTGTGTCCTATACTCATACAATGTTGACGATTATTAATACTGTTGATTTTAAATTTCACAATAGTGTACTTCATTTCAAGTTTCACTGTCATTTTATGGAATTTTGCAAAGTTAATTGTATTTCTCAAAGTTTCTTCTGTATATTCACTTAAGCAGATAGTGAAATATTTCATGAATTTTCCCTTAACTTAGTTTGATTGTATCCTTTTGTTTTATAACAGCTTTATTAAGATTAAATCCCCATATCACAAATTTCATCCTTTTCAAATGTACATACAAGTCAATGGTTTATAACATATTCACAAGCTGTGCCACTTTCACAAATACCTAATTTCAGAATTATCTGGAATGGCTACAAATAAAGCAATTACAAGATCAACTCCTTTATTCTGCATACACTTGGTGGCCCTGCTGAAGAGGAATCATTGTTCTGGATGAATGAATGAGCACAGCATGAGAGCTGTGACAGTCTCCAGTTACTTTAAACCATACATGATTATTCTCTTTATGTGTCTGGGACACGGGAATGCACACATTTGCACATGAAGCAATGGTGTGTGTCATAGAGAAATTAAGCACATTTATATTTTTGTTCTACTTACTTGATGGTCTGCAAAATGAACTGTACTCAAATTATAGCAAAATTTTTTCATATGTTGTTCAAAATTTGATAATTCAGAGTTAATAACACTAATAACAACATTTGTGTTCCAGTTCTGTGCTGGAAGGGATCATCCACAAACATTTATTAACTAATAACGTTGTTTCTTGTTCTTTTCCTTAAGTAAAATTGAAGAATTAGAGAAGAAACTCTGGGAAATGGAAAGAAGGCATAGCCTCCTAGAGGAGACAAAAGCCCTCAGATGGAACAAGTAAGGGCAAAATTTGTGTTGTGAAGGTCCATTTTTTTTTTTTTTTTTTTTTTTAGTTGGAGCCCTGGCTGGAGTACAGTAGCAGGCTCACGGTCACCGCAGCCTTGACCTGCTAGGCTCAGGCCATCCTTCCACCTCAGCCTTACGAGTAGCTGGAATTACAGGCATACGCCACCATGTTCGGCTAATTTGTTGATTTATTGCAGAGATGAGACTTCGTCAAGTTGTCCAGGCTGGGCTCAAACCCGTGGGTTCAGGCAATCCTCTCACCTCCGCCTCCCAAAGTGCTGAGATTATAGGCGTGAGCCACTGTGCCTGACAAGGTCCATTATTAATCCATGAGAAAATTTATCACTAAGTGTCAGTCACCGCACACAGGTGAGAATGACTCACATAATCAACCTGAGACGCACAACATGCCAAATGAACTTGACTGAAAACACACATACACACACAGACACACACATACACACACACACACACACACACACACACACACACACACAGACACACACAGAGTCAAATTGCATCCAGTATGTACCCTGTCATTTTACTGTTTCCTTTATTCCTTTCTTTGTTTTTGTTTTTTTGGTTTTTTGTTTTTTTTTCTTTTTGGTGACATGGTCTCCCTCTGTTGCCCAGGTTGGATGCAATGGCGTGATCATAGCTGTAACCTCAAACTCCTGGGCTCAAGGGATCCTACCATCTCAGCATCCTGAGCAGCAGGAACCACGCCAGGCTAAGTTTTCATTTTTTATAGAGACAGGGTCTGGCTATGTTGCCCAGTCTGGTCTCGAACTCCTAGCTTTAAGCGATCCTCCCATCTAGGTCTCCTAAAGTCCTGGGATAACAGGCGTGAGCCACCACGCCTGGCTTACTCAGTTTCTATATTTATTGCTTAAATGTTTTTTTCAGAGTAAAACCAAATTGCTGTTATTTGGGTTTTGTTTTTTTATTTTTTGTGTTTTGAGGTGGAGTCTCACTCTGTCGCCCAGGCAGGAGCGCAGTGGTACCCTCAAGGCCACCGCAGCCTCAACCTGCTGGGCTTGTGCAACCCTTCCACCTCAGTCTTACAGGTGTGTGCCACCATGCCCGGCTAATTTTTTGGTTTATTGTAGAGATGCGGTCTCACCAAGTTGCCCAGGCTGGTCTCGAACCTCTGAGCTCAGGCAATCCTCTCACCTCGCCTCCTAAAGTGCTGGAATTACAGACTTGAGCCACCACACCCAGCCAAATTGCTACTCTTTTGAATTAACTACTTTTTTGTTGTTGTTTTGTTTTTTGCTTTTTGGTTTTTGGTTTTTTTTTTTTCAGTTGGAGTTTCTCAGTCGCCCAGACTGGAGTGCAGTGGCCGCTCCCAGCCACCTCAGCCTCGACCTGCTGGGCTCCAGCGATCCTTCCACCTCAGCCTTCCAAGTAGCTGGAACTACAGGTGTGCGCTACCATGCCCGGCTAATTTTTTTTTATTTATTGTAGAGATGAGGTCTCGCCAAGTTGCCCGGGCGGGTCTCGAACCCGCGGGCTCAGGCAATCCACTCACCTCGGCCTCCCAAAGCGCTGGGATTACAGGCTGAGCCACTGAGCCCGGACGGTCCAGTTATTTTCTAACAGAATTTTCTTCCCTTTCTATTTCCACCTAGATTCACCATCAAGAGAAGACACCGTGACGGCCCCAGCAGATGGACTGCCAATATTTTAGACTGCAATGTACATGTATACATAAAATTTTTTTTTAAAAGGCCAGGCCCAGTGTCTCATGCCTGTAATCCCAGCAGTCTGGAAGACCAAAGCAAGAGAATTGCCCGAGTTTAGGGGTTCAAGACCAGACTAAGCGACATGGTGAAACCTCCTCCCTATGATAAATCAAAAAAATCAGCTGGGTGTGGTGGCGCATGCATGTGATTCCAGCTACTTGGAAGGCTGAAGCAGAAAGATCACCTGAGCCCAGCAGGTCAAGGCTGTGGTAGCCATGAGCATGCCACTGCACTCCAGCCTGGGCGATGGAGTGAGACTCCTACTCAAAATAAATAAACAAACAAGCAAATAAAAATAACTTACACACTTGATTCTGTCTTTGCAGTTGATAGAACTGTGTCAGGTTAGACATTTGTGTTTGGTTGAGAGGTCTCAGGAGCCCATTT
>NW_007053811.1:24052-30922 GCF_000164805.1 Carlito syrichta
TTATCATATGAAAAGGGTTTAAAGGCAATCATTGATTAAGTTTTCATGGATTAAGGTTTCTGGGGGGTGGGGCATGCCCCTCCCACATCTGACTTTGTGTGTAAAAGGCCCGTTGTAATTCCCAATATCACTCATTCGCTTCTGCACTAGACTGAAGTCCAGTCTCTTTCTTTCCCTCTTCTTCCCCCCAGTCGCCGATGCCGTCTCCACCTTTGGGGTACCCTGAACCCGGCTGAAGCTGGTCTCTAGCACCTCAGCCTCCCAAAGGTGCAGGATTACAGGCTGAGCCACCCAGCCCAGCTAGGGAGCCCACTTTTGACAAGCCCTGATGCAATTTGGGAAACGCTATTGGGAGAAAATTGGTTATTCTGGGGCTGGGATTGGGTCGTTGAGTTGGGACTTGTGGATTCTAGGGAGAACTTCCTACCACTGGAGGGTGTGGAGGGATGAGGTCCTTTCTATGTTCTAGGTGCCAGGATCCTCCAGGGGGTCGCGTGACCCTAATGGGTCCTCCTCTCCCTGCCCAGTGCCTTTCATGCCACTAGAACGAGACCAGGTTTAATAAAACCGAGCAGAAACTTTGTTTGCTGATCAAGGAATGGGAAAGGAGAGCTCGAGCTCAAAGCATCCTGTCCCCAGGGGTAGGGTAAAGGGAAATTTTCAGGGCTTTTAAGGTACACAGGCAGAGCCTGGGGGCAAGGATTCCTAGGAGGAGGTGGGGCTTTCCAGGGAGTATCCGAAGGTGCGCAGTCTTGTTCTTTCTTTTGCACCCAGCACTATATATACTTAGCAAGGTGCATTTCTCCCCCCTGGGCGAATATTTTAATATGGTAATGAAGCAAGGATTCAGGTCCTGGCAGCACTGCTGCATTCAGTTCATCTCATGGCTGATTTGTGGTTATAGACATCCCGCCTTCATTTCTGTAAGCAAGCATGGCTGCAAGCCCAAGTTAATTTCACAGGTTCTGTGGGATCTTAGAATTAAGGTCATGCTTTGGTGACATAGGCTTTTCTCAGGGAGACCTCAGGCCTCATCAAAGTCCCTCTAGTTATCCTTTATGCATGCTAAGCAGGCAGGTAATTGTAATTGTGCTCTTCCTTCTCACAATGGAAGCAGGGACTTCATGGAAAGGATAAACAGAGGTCAGTATTCTGTGGGACTAACTCTGGCTCACAAGGGTGACCACTGTCCCCAATGTTTCTTGGAACCCTTGGGGATGACTTGGAGGTTCTGTTCATGGAGACCAGAGTGAAGGGAGGGCTAAGATGCAGTACTAGGGCCAGTCTTCTTTCTGCTCCCAAGCCAGTGCCTAGAGATGGACTTTCTGTCTTTCCTTGGCCCCAGGGTAGATTCAAGGGGACTTGGAGAGCTTGGAGCTCCTCAGTGGAAATGTTTCCAGCCTGTAAACCAATATAGCAGCAGCTGAGGAAGGGGAGAGGCCGCACCTCCCATTGTTGTGAGCAAATTGCCAGAAATCAGATAACCAGCACAATAAAGGTCAAAGTAATGAGCCCTTTAATAGCTGGCCGTGGAGAGGGGGTCCACACCTCCAAGACTCTCGATCCGAATGAAAGTAGCAGGGTGCTTTTATAGGCAAAAGCAGTGAGGAAACTGAGGCAGTACAGACATAAATATATGTTTTGGGGTTTGGTACACGGTACACTCAGGTAAGCGGGAAACCGTTGGAGCACTGGGAGTGGTACAGGGCTTGAATGAAAGTAGCAGGGTGCTTTTATAGGCAAAAGCAGTGGGGAAACTGAGGCAGTACAGACATAAATATATGTTTTGGGGTTTGCCACACGGTACACTCAGGTAAGCAGGAAACCGTTGGAGCACTGGGAGTGGTACAGGGCTGTGAGGGTTGTTTATGAGCAAAATTCTTAAAAAATTACTGCTTCAGTCATACAAAGTTTCGAAATGGAGGCAAATTATAAAATGGAGTTTTAACTAAAATCATCTATATGAAAATACTCTTAATGCAAATTTAGGTTTTAAACAAAACACAGCAAACATTCTAAACATTTCATACAACATGGCAAAATATTTTAACAGCAAACATTTCAAACGTTTCTTTCTTTTTTTTTTGAGTTGGAGTCTCCCTCTGTCACCCAGACTGGAGTGCAGTGGCCGCTCCCAGCCACCGCAGCCTCGACCAGCTGGGCTCTGGCGATCCTTCCGCCTCAGCCTTCCAAGTAGCCGGAATTACAGGCATGCACTACCACGCGCGTTGATTTTTTGATTTATTGTAGAGATGAGGTCTCACTGCCCAGCCGGGTCTTGAACCCGTGGACTCAGGCAATCCACTCACCTCAGCCTCCCAAAGGCGCAGGATTACAGGCTGAGCCACCGAGCCCGGCTCATTTCAAACATTTCATTCAAAAACACAACAACCTTTTTTTTTTTTTTTTTTTTTTGAGTTGGAATCTCACTCTGTCACCCAGACTGGAGTGCAGTGGCCGCAAGCGGCCACTGCAGCCTCAACCTGCTGGGCTCTGGCAATCCTTCCACCTCAGCTTTCCAAGTAGCTGGAGCTACAGGCACACGCCACCACGTCTAGCTAATGTTTTTTTATTTATTGTAGAGATGAGGTCTCACCAAGTTGCCCAGGCGGATCTCAAACCCCCGGGGTCAGGCAATCGACTCACCTCAGCCTCCCAAAGCGCTGGGATTACAGACTGAGCCACCGAGCCCGGCCACACAGCAAACATTTTAAATATTTCATATAATGCTGCAAAAAAATTTCACAGCAAGCACTTCAAATATTTCTCCATCTTCACTTCTACTGGAGAACTGGACGAGCTGTTGAGGACCTGGGCCTTAGCTCTAAACCCAACTTTTACCTTTCAGTTAGTCACATCATTTATTTCACCCCCCCTCCCTTTTTTTTCTTTTTTTTTTTTTTTTGAGTCAGTGTCTCACTCTGTCACCAGGCTAGAGTGCAGTGGCACAATCACGGCCACCGCAGCCTCAACCTGCTGGGCTCAGGTGATCCTTCCACCTCAGCCTTCCAGGTGGTTGGAACTACAGGCATGCGCCACCATACCCAGCTAATTTTTCCTGACTTATTGAATAGATGAGGGCTCACCAAGTTGCCCAGGCTGGTCGCAAACCCCTGGGCTCAGGCAATTCTCTCACCTTGGCCTCCCAAAGTACTGGGATTATAGGTGTGAGCCATCACACCCGGCCTCCTTTTTGCTTTAACTATGAATCTGGGATAATATCACCCCACATTCTTTTTCAGGATGGGCATAAATGTGAAGCAAATTATATTTATTTTTCTCAGAAAATGATCCATTTTTTCTATATTTGGCCAACAATCATTCACCTAATGTCTTTGACTTTTGTTTCTTGTTTTTTTTTTTTGAGTTGGAGTCTCACTCTGTCACCCAGACTGAAGTGCAGTCGCCGCTCCCAGCCACTACAGCATCGACCTGCTGGGCTCCGGCGATCCTTTCGCCTCAGCCTTCCGAGTAGCTGGAACTACAGGCGTGCGCTGACTTTTGTTTCTTGTAATACAAAGGGGGAGCCAAAGAAAAAAAAACAGAACTGTCTTTGGAGTGTGGACCCCTAGTACTACAGGCATCTCCCACTAGGTAAGTGTTTTTTGGTTGTTTTTTTTTTTTTTTTTTTTTTTGAGATAATATCTCTATTACATCGTCTGACTGATTTTTGTGCAGAGTCAGCTTCCTTCTTTTTCCAATACTCCTTTAACCACCTGTTGGTGTCTCAGCTAAGAATACCTATCTCAGCCGGGCTCGGTGGCTCAGCCTGTAATCTCACGCTTTGGGAGGTTGAGGTGAATGGATTGCCTGAGCCCGTGGGTTTGAGACCCGCATGGGCAACTTGGCAAGACCTCATCTCTACAATAAATCAAAAATTAACCAGGCATGGTAGCGCATGCCTGTAGTTCCAGCTACTTGGAAGGCTGAGGCAGAAGGATTGCCAGAGCCCAGCAGGTCAAGGCTGCGGTGGCCAGGAGCAAGCCACTGCACTCCAGTCTGGGCCATAGAGACTACAACTCAAAAAAAAAAAAGAATACCTGTCTCAGTTCCACTTGGAAATCCACCATAGGTACTTGCTGTTGCTGAGAATGCCTTGGATACAACTGACACTCTTGGTTGCTCGGTGAGGCTGTCCTCTTGCATTTGACTTGGACTTCCACCTCTGGCACGTGCTGTTCTGTAGTCTGTCTCAAGTGTAAGCGATCCCTTGCTTGCTCCAGCATGTCACTGACCACACCTCAGGCCAGGCATCGGGCATTTTCCGCCACCGCTCCACTCTTGGTAAGTGTTCTAAGAATTTCCGGCTACTCGGAAGGCTGAGGCGGAAGGAAGGATCGCCGGAGCCCAGCAGATCGAGGCTGCGGTGGCCGGGAACGTCCACTGCACTCCAGTCTGGGCCACAGAGTGAGACGCCAACTCAAAAAAAAAAAACATCAAACAGAGAGTATTTAAGCCAGGCACAGTGGCTCACATCTGTAATCTCAGCACTTTGGGAGGCAGAGGCGGGAGGATTACCTGAGCTCAGGGGTTTGAGACCAACCTGAGCAACATAGAAAGACCCTGTCTCGGTAATAAATGAAAAAAATTAGCAAGGCTTGGTGACCCATGCCTGTGGTTCCAGCTAGTTGGAAGGCTAAGGCAGAAAGATCACTGGAGCCCAGCAAGTCAAGGTTGCGGTGGCTGTGAGCAGGCCAGTGCACTCCAGCCTAGGTGTCAGAGTGAGACATCCAATTAAAAAAAGAGACCAGACTCGGTGGCTCAGCCTATAATCCCAGTGTTTGGGAGGTCAAGGTGAGTAGATTGCCTGAGCCCGTGGGTTCAAGACCCGCCTGGGCAACTTGACGAGACTTCATCTCTACAGTAAGTCAAAAATTAGCCGGGTGTGGTAGCGCACGCCTGTAGTTCCAGCTACTCGGAAGGCTGAGGCGGAAGGATCGCCGGAGCCCAGCGGGTCGAGGCTGCGGTGGCCGGGAGCGGCCACTGCACTCTAGTCTGGGCGACAGAGTGAGACTCCAACTCAAAAAAAAAAAAACAGAGAGCAATTTGAAGGAGATAGAAGTTTAAACATATAAGAATAAATAAGCCGGGCTCAGTGACTCAGCCTGTAATCCTGCTCTTTGGGAGGTTGAGGTGAGTGAATTGCCTGAGCCCGCGGGTTCGAGACCCACCTGGGCAACTTGGCGAGACCTCATCTCTACAATAAAATTTTTAAAAATTAGCCGGGCATGGTAGCGCGCGCCTGTAGTTCCAGCTATTTGGAAGGCTGAGGCTGAAGGATCACCGGAGCCCAGCAGGTCGAGGCTGCGGTGGCCGGGAGCAGCCACTGCACTCCAGTCTGGGTGACAGAGTGAGACTCCAACTCAAAAAAAAAAAAAAAAAGAATAAATACACAATTAAAAAAAATAAATTTAGGATATTTTGGGGTCCTCCTCATATTGTCTCATCTCCAAGTTTTTAGCCTTGGCTACTAGTGGATTTGAGTTTGTTTAGGACTGGTAGGTGGGTAGATAAAACTATTAGCTTTCATTCCTTAGGTACACAAAATAATCTTACCCTGCCCCACCAAACAAAAAATCAAAGATGTTTCCAAACACAGTTAAAGCTTACTATGATTTGAATGTGTCCCTCAAACTCCGTGTATTGAAAACTGAATCCCCAATGCAGTAGTATGGAAAGGTGGAGGCTATAAGAGGTGATTGGGTCATGAGGGATAATAAATGGATTGATCCATTTATGAATTAATGATTTGTCACAGGAATGGAACTGATGGTTTTACAAGAAGAGAAACCTGGGCTAGCATGCTTAGCCATCTCAAGACTTTTCAGAGAGGTCCACTGGCAAGAACGTACTCACCAGATGCAGTTCCTTGACTGGGATTTCTCAGTCTCTATAACTATAAACAAATAAATTTATCTTCTGTTACTCTATTTTTGGCATTTTGCTCTTTCATTTTCTTTATAAATGACCCAGTTTTGCGTATTCTGTTATAAGCAACAGAAAACAGACTAATACAGAGCTCAAAGCCTCCATAACACACTCACTGTCTGGGTAGATCCAGATGTAACTCTTCTTCATGGAGTTATCAAAGAACGGGCTGAGCCGGGCTCGGTGGCTCAGCCTGTAATCCTGCGCCTTTGGGAGGCTGAGGTGAGTGAAATGCCTGAGCCCGCGGGTTCAAGACCCGCCTGGGCAGCGAGACCTCATCTCTACAATAAATCAAAAAATCAACTGGGCGTGGTAGCGCATGCCTGTAATTCCGGCTACTTGGAAGGCTGAGGTGGAAGGATCGCCGGAGCCCAGCAGGTCGAGGCTGCGGTGGCCGGGAGCGGACACTGCACTCCAGTCTGGGCGACCGAGTGAGACTCCAACTCAAAAAAAAAAAAAAAAGATCGGGCTGGATGTGGTGGCTCGTATCTCTCATTCCAGCACTTTGGGAGGCTGAGGCAGGAGGATTACTTGAGCTCAGGAATTCTAGACCAGCCCCACAACATAATAAGATCTTTATTTTTTTTAATTATATATATATGTATATATATATATACATACATACATATATATATACACACACATTTAGAGTCGGAGTTTCACTCTGTCGCCCAGGCTGGAGTGCAATGGCATGCTCTTGACCACTGCAGCCTGAACCTGCTGGGCTCAGGCAATCCTTCCACCTCAGCCTTCCAAGTAGCTGCAACTACAGGCATGCACCACCATGCCCGGCTAATTTTTTTATTTATTGTAGAGGGGAGGTCTTGTCAAGTTGCGCAGGCTGGGCTCAAACCCCCGGGTTCAGGCAATCCTCTTGCCTCTGCCTCCCAAAGTGCTGGGATTACAGGTGTGAGCCATCATGCCCAGCTACATTTTTTTTTT
>NW_007053811.1:30972-36059 GCF_000164805.1 Carlito syrichta
CTCCCGGCCACTGCAGCTTCAACCTGCTGGGCTCCAGGGATCCTCCCGCCTCAGCCTTCCGAGTAGCTGGAACTACAGGTGCGCGCTACCACGCCTGGTTCATTTTGATTTATTGTAGAGATGAGGTCTCGCCAAGTTGCCCAGGCGGGTCTCGTACCCGTGGGCTCAGGCAGTTCACTCATCTCAGTCTCCCAAAGGCACAGGATTACAGGCTGAGTCACCGAGCCCGGCTACATTTTTTTTTTTAATATATCAAAGAACAAAATCCCATGTTATAAGCCAAACTACACTGCTCCTACACAATTGATCTTACATAACCTATTCAGGTTCAGCGGTTGCCTGATTTTCAAATTGTTCTTTGCTCATTTAACTACTGTTAGATTTAATTTGTCTATGAATTTTCTTTGTAACACATCTAAGTGAGATCCAGGAGGGTGAGTTACATGGAACTTTTTTTTTTTTTTGAGTAGGAGTCTCACTTTGTCACCCAGACTGGAGTGTAGTGACACACTCACAGCCACCACAGCATCAACCCGCTGGGCTCCGATGATCCTTCTGCCTCAGCCTTCCAAGTAGCTGGAACCACGGGTGTGTGCCACCACACTCAGCTAATTTTTTTTGATTTATTATAGAGACAAGGTCTCCCCAAGTTGCCCAGGCTGGTCTCAAACCCCTGGACTTAAGCAATCCTTTCGCCTTCACCTCCAAAAGTGCTGGGATCACAGATGTGAGGCAACATACCTGGCCCAGAACATGATTTTTACCCAAACAGTTTTTTTTAGCTCAGGCATGTGACTTTCCAGTAATGGCGTACACATACTTCAACATACACAAGTACACACAGTTCCAGCTACTTGGCAGGCTGAGGCAGAAAGATTGCCGGAGCCAGCAGGTCGAGGCTGCAGTGGCCAGGAGCAGCCACTGCACTCCAGTCTGGGCAACAGAGTGAGACTCCAACTCAAAAAAAAAAAAAGTACATACAAATAAAGACCAATTAATCTACCTGATGCCATTCACATCCTGGTATAATTTGCCCTTCCATTAACACATTCTGGCTAATTTTTTTTTCTTTCATATTAATTAAAGTATCTTGAGCTGACCGCTTATCTGCATCAAAACACGAACCATATTTTTCTGTGGCAGGGTTGTATACAAGAATATTCTTTTGAAGCCGGGCTCAGTGGCTCAGCCTGTAATCCCACGCCTTTGGGAGGCTGAGGTGAGTGGATTGCCTGAGCCCATGGGTTCGAGACCCGCCTGGGCAGGCGAGACCTCATCTCTACAATAAATCAAAATATTAGCCGGGCGTGGTAGCGCGCGCCTGTAGTTCCAGCTACTTGGAAGGCTGAGGCGGAAGGATCGCCGGAGTCCAGCAGGTTGAGGCTGCAGTGGCCAGGAGTGGCCACTGCACTCCAGTCTGAGTGACAGAGTGAGACTCCAACTCAAAAAAAAAAAAAAAATAGAATATTCTTTTGAAATACTAAAGGACTGGGCACAGTGGCTCACACTTATAATCCCAGCACTTTAGGAGGCCAAGGTAAGAGGATTTCCTGAGCTCAAGGGTTCAAAACCAGCCTTGGCGAGACCTCATCTCTACAATAAATCAAAAACATTAGCCGGGCATGGTGGCGCGTGTCTGTAGCTCCAGCTACTTGGAAGACTGAGGCAGAAGGATCACCTGAACCCAGCAGGTCTAGGCTGTGGTGGCCAGGAGCGTGCCACTGCCCTACAGCCTGGTTGACAGAGTGAAGCTCCAATTCAAAAAAAGAAAGAAAGAATAAAGGAATTATTTATTGTAGACGTTTTTATACAATTGTTGTTTTAAACCAAATGTGTGATGATTACAACTCTGTTTTGATTGTTGCTCTTTTCTTTTTATTTATTTATATATATATATATTTTTTTTTTTTGAGTTGGAGTTTCACTCTGTCGCCCAGACTAGAGTGCAGTGGCCGCTCCTGGTCACCGCAGCCTCGACCTGCTGGGCTCCGGTGATCCTTCCGCCTCAGCCTTCCAAGTAGCCGGAATTACAAGCGCACGCTACCACACCAGGCTGATTTTTTGATTTATTGTAGAGATGAGGTCTCGCTGCCCTGGCGGGTCTCATGACAATGATATTTTATTTTCCTTCAAGGCATGTACTGCCTTCCAAGTGTTCCCAGCTGACATAGGTTTACCAAAAAATTTACAGTGGCATAAAATGAGTTGCCATCTTTCTATGATTCCATAAAGTTTTGTTTCACTCATGGCCTGTCTCCCAAAACAAACTCACATATATATTTTTTCCTGTTATGTCATCCACTCAAAATAAACAATTTGATGAGTGTAGCAGTCAAGCCTCATCCATAGAAACAGAATCAGGCCGGGCGTGTTACAGCAACGGCAGCAACTCACCAGGAACAGGAATGAATGCACTCAGAACAAGCACCAGAGATTGAGAGAAGAATTGAAGGTGTTTATTACGGATGTCTCAGGTGCAGTAGCCTCCCAAAACCTGAGCCCCACCCCTCAGTTTCAAGCTGCCTTTTTTTTTTTTTTTTGAGTTGGAGTCTCACTCTGTCGCCCACACTAGAGTACAGTGGCCGCTCCCGGCCACCGCAGCCTCTACCTGCTGGGTTCTGCCTCAGCCTTCCGAGTAGCTGGAACTACAGGTGCGCGCTACCATGCCCGGCTGATGTTTTGATTTATTGTAGAGATGCGGTCTCGCCAAGTTGCCCAGGCGGGTCTCGAACCCTCGGGCTCAGGCAATCCACTCACCTCAGCCTCCCAAAGGCGTGGGATTACAGCCTGAGCCACCGAGCCCGGCTCAAGCTGCTTTTATAGAGCTTTTTGGTTACAACTATACATGGGTTTGTCATTGGTGGGTTTACAAGTTTAAATTTAGTGAAGTAGGGTCCGAGCGATTAAATAACAGCCCACCGACTTAATTTTAACAAAGGAGAAGTTTATTAGTCAAGGCTCTGCCAGCTGGCAACCGCTTGCAGGAAGAGAGTTTCAAGCAAGACGCCCCGAGCCCCAGCTCAGAGCTCCCTTAAGTAGTCCTAGCTTACATCTTGGTCAGTTAAAGTTAGGGTTGGACATTTTCCAGAGTTCTTATCACAATATTCTGCTGACATCAGCAAGCTAGCAAACAGATGTGCTATTTAGACTAGTGTAGCCAGTAAAGATACAATTTATCTTGCAACGTTTACAGAGGAGAAACCTTCAAAAAAAAACCTCCAGGAAGAGAGTAATGCCTGTTTCAAGGCTGGAGTTATTTCTTTCACCCCTCCCCTTTACAATCCCAGGGGCAGAGGCTGCTCTTTGCTTTTACATTAGGACCAGGAATGGTTACTTCTACTTCTACAACAAGCACTGAAGCAGACATTTTTATGGATAGTTCCATATGAGGTGTAATAAAGCGTGTTTATAGAAACAGAAATTCTAAGGAAAATGGCATGTAGCTGCTTGCTTACAGTGTTTTTTTGTTGTTTGTTTGTTTTTTGAGTTGGAGTCTCACTCTGTCGCCCACACCAGAGTGCAGTGGCACACTCCCAGCCACCGTAGCCTGGACCTGCTGGGATCCGGCGATCCTTCCGCCTCAGCCTTCCAAGTAGCCGGAACTATAGGCACGCGCCACCACCCCCAGCTAATTTTTGATTTATTGTAGAGATGAGGTCTGGCCAAGTTGCTCTGGCGGGTCTTCCTCAAGCTCAGGCAATCCACTTGCCTTGGCCTCCCAAAGTGCGAGAATTACAGGCTAAGCCCAGCCTTAGTCATATTTCCATTTTTTTTTTTTTTGAGTTGGAGTCTCACTCTGTCGCCCAGACTAGAGTGCAGGGGCCGCTCCCGGCCACCGCAGCCTCGACCTGCTGTGCTCCGGCGATCCTTCCGCCTCAGCCTTCTGAGTAGCTGGAACTACAGGCACGTGGTACCACACCCGGCTAATTTTTGATTTATTGTTGAGATGAGGTCTCACCAAGTTGCCCAGGCGGGTCTCGAACCCTCGGGCTCAGGCAATCCGCTCACCTCAGTCTCCCAAGGCGCAGGATTACAGGCTGAGCCACCTAGCCCGGCTAGTCACATTTCCAACATACAACTTCTAAAATCCTTGGAGTTTCCAAAGTAATTAGTGTCTTTGTATATGCTAATGAGTTAACTGACGACTGGTCACCCTAGGTACTTCAGGATGGCGGCTAGTCATTGGAAAGACAAGGCAGGATTCCAGGGTTTGGACTTTCAGCCCCAGTCCCCAACCTCTGGGAGGGGAGAGGGGCTGAAAGTTGAGCTGATCGCCAGTGGCCAATGAAATTATCAATCATGCTTACATAACGAAGTTTCCATAAAAACCCAAGAGGCCTGGCTTCAGGGAGCTTCCAGATAGCTGTGGAAGTTCCTAGAGGGTGGCCAGCCATGAAAGGTCCATGCCCCTTCCCACGTGCCCTGCTTTATGCATCTCTTCGTCTGTATCCATTATAATCTGGTAAAGTAAAGAGAGTGTTTCCCTGAGTTTTGAGAGCCACTTTAACAAATTAACCAAACTCAACTGGGAACTGTAAAACAATTTGGGATTGTGACTGGCATCAGAAGCTAGGGAGAGCGGGGGAGGCAATCTTTTGGAACTGAGTCCTCAACCTGTGGGATCTGATGTGATCTCCAGGTAGACAGTGTCATCATTGAGTTGAATTAAAGAACACCTCAATGGTATCCATTGCAGAAATGATTGATTTTTGGTGAGGAAAAATCCCTACCCACTTCCTGGTGACCTGTGTTGATTGTACTGTTGATTGTTGAGTGAGAGAATAGAAAAAAACACTTTGGTTTTTTCCTTCTATCCTTAGACTAGGCAAGTCCAAAATCCAGAAAACAGCCTGGAACTCTTGGTCACTAGTTGAAGCGGCTGTGAACAGGCAGAATTTCTTAAGCCACTAGTCTGTGCTTAAGGCCTTTCAGCTGATTGACTCAGACCCACCCACATAATCTAGAATAATATTCCTTAAAGACAAGTGATAGCCGGGCTCGGTGGCTCAGCCTGTAATCCCACGCTTTGGGAGACTGAGGTGAGTGGATTGCCTGAGCCCATGGGTTCGAGACTCGCCTGGGCAACT
>NW_007053811.1:36349-45842 GCF_000164805.1 Carlito syrichta
AAAAAAAAAAAAAAAAAAAAAGACAAGTGATTATGAACTTTAATCACTCAGTGCCTTCACAGAAACACCTAATAGTGGTTGAATAGCTAGAGCCTGGAGCCTAGCCAAGTGGACACAAATCTGATCACATCTTATCCACTTGGAAACCATACACATTTCCTGAAACTACAAATAATTTCCAAATAAAGACAAAAACAAAGTGATAATCCTGCCTAGCATAATACAACTATCCTGCCTGCAACCAGAAATATGCTAGCCTTTTCCCCGGAAGAGGATACAACATCTTTGGGTGATGTGTCTCCCCTTTTGATACTCCTTAAATAACTGTGAAAAAAGGTTAACTATTATTAACACATCTCATATATTAGATGTTAAGGGGATAACAGAGGGAAGAAAAACAAAAAATGTTTTGTTAATACACAGACTGTCCTCTGACAAAAAAAAAAGCTTTTTTTTTTTGAGTTGGCGTCTCACTCCATCACCCTGGCTGGAATGCTTGGCACGCTCACAGCCACCTTCAGCGTCGACCTGCTGGACTCCAGCAATCCTTCTGCCTCTGCCTTTCAAGTAGCTGGAACAACAGGCATGTGCTACCGTGCCTGGCTCATTTTATTTATTTTTTTTATTTTTATTTTTATTTTTTTAATTTATTTTTTAGTTGGAATCTCACTCTGTCACCCAGACTGGATGGAGTGCAGTGGCCGCTCCTGGCCACCGCAGCCTCGATCTGCTGGGCTCCAGCAATCCTTCCGCCTCAGCCTTCCAACTGCAGGGGCATGCTACCATGCCTGACTAATTTTTTTGATTTATTGTAGAGATGAGGTCTCGCCAAGTTGCCTGGGCGGGTCTCGAACCCGCGGGTTCAGGCAATCCACTCACCTCAGCCTCCCAAAGCGCTGGGTTTACAGGCTGAACCACCAAGCCCGGCTATTTTTTATTTTTTATTGTAGAGACGAGAACTTGCCAAATTGCTCAGGCTGGACTCAAACCCACAGGCTCAGGCAATCCACTAGCCTTGGCCTACCAAAGTGCAGGATTACAGGCTGAGCCACTGAGACCAGCCAAAAATGCATTTTTAACTTAGTATATTTTCAATTTATAATGAGTTTATTTATTTATTAGTTGGGAGTCTCACTTTGTCGCCCAACTAGAGTGCAGTGGCATAGTCACAGCCACCTCAGCTTCTACCGGCTAGGCTCAGGCAATCTTCTGCCTTAGCGTTCCAAGTAACTGGAATCATAGGCGTGCACTACCACGCCCGGCTACTTTTTTGATTTATTGAGGAGATGAGGTCTCACCAAGTTGCCCAGACTGGTCTCGAACCCCTGGACTCAGGCAATCCTCTCGCCTCTGCCTCCAAAGTGCTGGGATTACAGGCTTGAGCCACCATACCTGACCTATAATGAGTTTATCTGGACATCACCTCATCATAACTTGAGGATCATTTAATTTAATTTAATTTAATTTAATTATTTATTTATTTTTTGAGTTGGAGTCTCACTCTGTTGCCCAGACTGGAGTGCAGTGGCCGCTCCTGGTCACCACAGTCTCGACCTGCTGGGCTCCAGCGATCTTTCTGCCTCAGCCTTCCGAGTAGCTGGAATTACAGGCGCACGCTACCACGCCCGGCTAATTTTTTGATTTATTGTAGAGATGAGGTCTCGCCTGCCCAGGTGGGTCTCGAACCCGCAGGCTCAGGCAATCCACTCACCTCAGCCTCGCAAAGGTACGGGATTACAGGCTGAGCCACCGAGCCCGGCTGAGGATCATATTATATGCAAACACAGTCATAACAAAGTTCTCATAATTAGCAGAGTCTAATTTTTACAACTGATCACATGGTCATAGCTGGTATTATTTTATGTATGTATTTATTTTTGAGTTGGAGTCTCACTCTGTCACCCAGGCTTGAGTGCAGTGACACACTCACAGCCACCACAGCCTCGACCTGCTGGGCTCAGGTGATCCTTCCACCTCACCCTTCCAAGTAACTGGAACTGCAAGCACGCCCCACCACGCCTGGCTAATTTTTAAAATTTTATTGTAGAGAGGAGGTCTCGCCATGTTGTCCAAGCTTGTCTCCACCCAGCTGGCTCAGGCAATCCTCTTGCCTCCGCCTCCCAAAGTGCAGGGATTATGGGCGTGAGCCACTACACCCACCCTGACATTAAGTTTCTTTCTAAATGTGTTAAATATTCAATGAAGGGATTAAATCGAAAGGTATTTCAGAAAAGGGTGGGTCACCCTGGCCCTTTATTAAACTTGTGTCTTTGGGGAGCTGCTCAGTTGCTTGCTAATCTCTGTGACTTTCAGGCTTTCCCAAGATGAATTTTAACAGCACTTCAAGTGGTAAGTTCCCATCATCTTTTTGCTCTCCTCTTTGATAAGGCCACATGCTTTGCTTATTTCCCAGAGTTTATCATAGTTTAAAGTGCAAACATTATTAGAGGGACAGATTGTGGAGCTAAGAACTATTTGTTCAGTGATAAATTGTGCTGAGGGATTGATAAGTGCTTTGAAGTTGAATATTTGAATTTTAAATATAAACTGGCAGCACCAGACATGGTGGCTCAAGCCTGTAATCCCAGCACTTTGGAAGGCAGAAGCAAAAGGATTGCCCAAGACCAGCCTGGGAAGTTTGGGAGACCTCATCTCTACAATAAATCAAAAGATTAGCCAGGTGTGGTGGCGCACCTGAAGTTCCAGCTACTTGGAAGGCTGAGGCAGAAGGATCACCTGAGCCCAGCAGGTTGAGGCTGCGATGGCCACGAGCATGCCACTGCACTCCAGCCTGGGTGACAGGGTGAGACTGACAAAAAAAAAAAAAAAGGCCGCCATGAGTCTCATACATCAATCATCTACTTAAAGTTTTTTTTTAACTTTTATTTTTTAAATTTTGAAGATATGGGGTACAATTCAGGGTTAGGTTTACAAATATTCATTGTGCAGGTACCCTTGTTGATGAGGTGTACTCCCCCTTCCCCAGGCAGATTGCCACTATTGCTAATGCCACCCCCCCCACAGTTTACCACTACTAGCAATCCTTTTCTTATAGTATTAGGATAGTTCAAGGTCCGCTTATGAGTGAGAACGTGTGACATTCAGTTCTTTGTTTTTGTAAAAGGTCACTCAGTATTAAAGACTCTAAATTAGCCTGTAATCCGTGCCTTGGGAGGCCGAGGTGAGTGAATTGCCTGAGCCTGCGGGTTTGAGACCTGCCTGGGCAACTTGGCAAGACCTCACCTCTACAATAAATCAAAAAATTAGCCGGGCGTGGTAGCGCGTGCCTGTAGTTCCAGCTACGTGGAAAGCTGAGGCAGAAGGATCTCTGGAGCCCAGCAGGTCGAGGCTGCGGTGGCCAGGAGCAGCCACTGCACTCCAGTCTGGGTGACAGAGTGAGACTCCAACTCAAAAAGAAAAAAAAAAGACTCTAAGTTCATCCAGGTTGCTACGAAGTTCATGATTTTGTTCTTCTTATGGCTATAATATTCTATTGTGTATATGTACCACGTTTTTTATCCAGTCCTCTTTCGATGGGCAGCACGGTTGGTTCCATGTTCTTACTATTGTGAACAATGCTGCAATAAACATACGTGTGCAGGTATCTTTTTTATAGAGTGGTTTGAGTCCTTCCAGGTATATTCCCAGTAGGGGGATTGCGGGGTCATGGAAGGTCGGTTTTTAGAACTTTTAGGAATCGCCACACTGTTTTCCACAGAGGCTGTAGCACTCCCAACAGCAGTGGAGAAGTGTTCCCTTTTTGCTGCATCTTCTCCAGCATCTGTTGTTTTTTAAGCTACTGGTGATGACCATCCTGGGTGGAGTTAGGTGGTATCTCAGTGTGGTTTGAATTTGCATTTCTTGATGACTAGTGAGGCTGAGCATTTTCTCATGTGTCTGTTGGCTGCTCATACATCTTCTTTTGAGAAGTGTCTATTCATATCTTTTGCCCACTTTGTAATGGGACTGTTGTTTTTTTTCTTTTGAGTTTGAGCTCCTTGTAGATTCTAGATGTTAGGCCTTTGTAAGACATACAGTGGCAAATATTTTTTACCAGTCTGTGGGCTGTCTCCCTGCTCTCTCTCTCTTTTTTTTTTTTTTGAGTTGGAGTCTCACTCTGTCATCCAGACTGAAGTGCAGTGGCACGCTCCTGGCCACTGCAGCCTTGACCTGCTGAGCTCCAGCGATCCTTCTGCCTCAGCCTTCCAAGTAGCTGGAACTACAGGCATGCGCTACCATGCCCGGCTGATTTTTTGATTTGTTGTAGAGATGAGGTCTCATCAAGTGGCCCAGGCAGGTCTCGAACCCACGGGCTCAGGCAATCCAGTCACCTCAGCCTCCCAAAGCTCAGGATTACAGGTTGAGCCAACAAGCATGGCTTCTCTCTGCTCTCTTGATGGTTTCTTTGGCTTTGCACAAGTTTGATGAAGTTCCACTTGTCTATCTTATCTCTTATGGTATGTGCACTTGAGGTTTTGATCAGGAATTGGTTGCCAGTTCCAATTTCCATAAGGGTGTCTCCTGCATTTTCTAAGGTTCCTATAGAGGTTTTATGTTTAGGTCTCTGGACCATTTAGAATTGATTTTTGTGTATGGGGATAGGTAGGGATCTTGTTTTAGCCTTTTGCATGTGGTCAGCCAGTTTTCCAAACACCATTTACTGAATAGGTTCTCCTCTCCCCAGTGGTTGGTGGTAGAGGTTTTGTCAAAGATGAGTTGGTTGAGAAATTGAAGTTTTGCTTCTGGAATCTCAATCCTGTTCCATTGGTCTGTATGCCTTTCTTGTACCAATACCAGGTTATTTTGATTATTGTAGCTTTATAATAAAGTTTAAAGTCTCAGAGTGTAATACCTCCTGCTTTGTTTTTTGAGTTTTTTTGCCAGAGACCAGCTCCAGCTGGGTTCAGGGTACCCCAAAGGTGGAGACGGTGTCGGCGATTGGGGGGGAAGAAGAGAGAGAGAGAAAGAAAGAGACTAGACTCCAGTCTAGTGCAGAAGTGATGTGTGTTTTATTGGGAATTACAACGGGCCTTTTACACACAAAGTCAGATGTGGGAGGGGCATGCCCCACCCCCCAGAAACCTTAATCCATGAAAACTTAATCAATGATTGCCTTTAAACCCTTTTCATATGATAATCTTAAAATCCCATAACAAAGGATAACCTAATCTGTGACTGACATATTCTATAAACCTTTTTCATCCTAAACTGATTGATTTATGCCAAGTTAAACAATTCTATAGAAGCTTAAGTATTTACTTTACAAATGAAAGTGGCCCATCCCAGAATGTTTGGAATGTGGCCCAGTCCAAAGTTCACAGTGGGCTACCTGCAAGTAACCCAGCCGCATTCTTTCAACAAAATGGCTGTCTTCTGAAACTATATTCTACAATTTACACCTTCATTAAATCCTAAGATCATGACCCAGAAGCCTGTGACCAACACTAAGGATCTTAGATGTGACACGAGTTTGAATTATAAGTTGTGTGAAAGCCAAAACTGCAGTTTGCAGAAGAATGGGAGCGATGAGCTTCTAAAGTTAGCTTGTGTTCGTCCCAGTCTCAGAGTTTTTTTGTTTTGAGCTCACAGGAGCTTAATCTGGTTAGTGCTGAGTAGAAAGGGGAGGAAATGGGGTCAATAGCTCCCGAACGCATGGTCTCGGGGTCAACAGCCCTTCCTGATCCCTAACACTCAGTGGGTTTCCGTGGCTGGCTCCCAACACATGGTTGTTTATGTTTCTATATGAATTCCTGTATCATTGTTTCCAGGTCTGAGAAGAATGTGGCTGGTAATTTGATGGGTATTGTGTTAAATCTGTAGATTGTCTTAGGTAGAATGGACATCTTAACAATGTTGATTCTTCCAATCCATGAGCATGGAATATTTTTCCACTTATTTGTGTCATCTTTGATTTCTTTGAGCAGTGTTTTGTAGTTTTCATGGTAAAGTTCTTTCACATCTCTGGTAAGGAAGATGCCAGGGTATTTCATTTTTTGTGTGACTATTGTGAATGGGATTGTGCTTTTTATTTGGGTTTGTTTGTTTATTATTGGTGTATAGAAATCCGATTGTCTTTTGCACATTTATTTTATACCCTGAGTCTTTGCCAAAGTTCTTTATCAGTGCAAGGAGATTTTTTTACAGATACTCTTGGGTTTTAAAGGTATTGAATCATTTCGGCTGCAAAGAGGGATAACTTGACTTCCTCTTTTTCTATTTGGATACCCCTGATCTCCTTCTCTTGTCTGAATGCTCTAGCTAGGACTTCCAAAACTGTGTTGAACAGGAGGAGTGGGAGTGGGCATCCTTGTCTTGTTCCAGTTTTGAGGCGAAATGGTTCCAATTTCTGTCTGTTTAGCGTTATGCTGGCTGTGGGTTTCTCATAGCTGGCTCTTTCTATTTTGAGGTATGTTCCATCTATGCCTAGATGTTCAAGGGTTTTTATCAAGAATGGGTGCTAGATTTTATCAAAAGCTTTTTCTGCATCTAATGATATAATCATGTGGTTTTTGTTTTTATGTCTATTGATGTATTTAATCACATTTATGGTCTTGCAAATGTTGAACCAGTCCTGCATCCCAGGGATGAAGCCTACTTGGTCATGGTGGATGATTTTTGAGATGTATTATTGAATCCGGTTGGCTAGGATCTTGTTGAGAATTTTAGCATCCATGTTCATCAAGGATAATGGCCTGTAGTTCTCTTTCTTTGTTGGATCTTTACCTGGCTTGGGTATCAATGTGATGTTAGCTTCATAAAATGATTTGGGGAGAGGTCCACTTTCTCAATCGCCTGGAATACTTTTAATAGGATTGGTATCGGTTCCTCCTTGTATGTTTGTAGAATTCTGCTGGAAAGCAATCTGGTCCGGGGCTTTTTTTTTTGTAGGTAGTTTTCTTATTACATAGTCAATTTTCTTGATTGTTATTGGTCTATTTTGGGTCTCGCTTTCTTCTTGTTTCAACCTGGGGAGGTTGTGTGATGTCAAAAAGTCCTCCATTTCCTTTAGGTTTTCAAGTTTGTTTCCATACAAGTGTACATAGCAGTCTCTGATAATTTGTATTTATCAGGGTCAGATGTGACTTCATCTTTTGTGTTTCTGATTGTGTTTATTTGGGCTTTTTCTCTCTTTTTCTTGGTCAGTCTAGCTAAGGAATCATCAATCTTGTTTATCCTTTTGAAGAACCAACTTTTTGTTTCATTGATTTTTTTTGTATTATATTTTTGTCTCCTATGTCCCGGATTTGGGCTTTTATTTTAGTGATCTGGATTCCTCTGCTGAAGTTAGGGTTTTGGTGGTCTTGCATTTCCAGCTTCCTTAGGTGACTTGTTAGGCTGTTAACTTGTGATCTTTCCATTTTCTTCATGTGTGTTTGTAAAGATATGAATCCTCCTCTTACTACTGCTTTCATGGCATCCCAGAGGTTTTGGTAAGATGTCTCTTCATTTTCATTTGTTGCCAGGTATCTTTTAATCTCTGCTTTGATTTCCATGTTGACCCAGGAGTTGCTTAGCATCATGCTGCTTTTTGGGTTGGGGGGGAACTTTGTTGGTGGTTATATTTATTTTTATTCCACTGTGGTCTAAGGTGCAAGGCAGAATTTCAATCTTATGAAATTTGTTTATGCTTGATTTATGGCCGAGGATGTGGTCAATCTTAGAGTACGTTCCATGTGATGATGAGTAGAATGTATATTCTGTGTTTGTTGGGTGGAATGTTCTGTAGGTATCAATTAAATCCATTTGGCCAAGAGTCACATTGAGGTTCCAGATCTCCTTGCTGATTTTTTTGTCTTGATGATCTGCCTAGGGTTGTGAGTAGGGCATTAAAGTCCCCAGCTATGACAGTGTTAGAATCATTATCTTTTTAAGTTTGCCTTGAAACTGCTTTATGAAAGTTGGTGCTCCAATGCTGTGTGCATAGATGTTTAGGATGGTTATTTCTTGTTGATGGTTTGAACCTTTTATCATTATGTAGTGACCTCCTATATCTTTTAAATTTTTTGATAGCTTAAAAGGTATTTTGTAGCCGGGCTCAGTGGCTCAGCCTGTAATTCCAGTGCTTTGGGAGGGTGAGGTGAGTGGATTGCCTGAGCCTGCGGGTTCAAGACTCACCTGGGCAACTTGGCAAGATCTCATCTCTACAATAAATAAAAAAAATTAGCCGGGCGTGGTAGTGTGCCTGTAGTTCCAGCTACTTGGAAGGCTGAGGCAGAAGGATCGCCGGAGCCCAGCAGGTCGAGGCTGCAGTGGCCGGGAGCGGCCACTGCATTCCAATCTGGGCAACAGTGAGACTCCGACTCAAAAAAAAAAAGGTATTTTGTCTGATTACGATCACAACTCAGCTGGGCTCGGTGGCTCAGCCTGTAATCCCGCACCTTGTGAGGCTGAGGTGAGTGGATTGCCTGACCCTGCGGGTTCGAGACCCACCTGGGCAACTTGGTGGGACCTCATCTCTACAATGAATCAAAAAAATTAGCTGGGTGTGGTAGCGCATGCCTGTAGTTCCAGCTACTTGGAAGGCTGAGGCGGAAGGATCACTGGAGCCCAGCAGGTCGAGGCTGCGGTGGTTGGGAGTGGTCACTGCTCTCCAGTCTAGGCAACAGAGTGAGACTCCAAAAAAAAAAGATCACAACTCCTGCTTTCTTTTGTTTCCCATCTTCTTACTTTGAGTCTGTGAGTGTCCTTTCTGGTGAGATGAGTCTCTTGGAGACAATATACTCATGATATTGTATCCATTGTGCCATTCTATGTCTTTTCAGTGGTGCATTTAGTACATTCACATTCAGGCTAATTATTGAAATGTGAGAGTTTATCCCTGTCATGAGGTTCTTATTGGGTTGTTGTTCCTGTTTGTTTTCTTTCTTTTGATTTTTGGGTTGATTCATGTGTGTTTTCAAACTTTTCCCTGCACTCCTGTGAAGAATGTTGTCATTCCTTTTTTCCTTTCTTCTGTGTTTAATACTTTCTTAAGTGTTTCTTGCAGAGCTGGTCTGGAGGCAGTGTAAGTTCTTGGGATTGAATGTCTGGGAAAGATTTTAATTCTCCATCACTGATGAAGCTTAGCTTAGCTGGGTAGGTTATTCTTGGTGAAATTGTTTATCTTTGAGAACTTTGAAGATTGAATTCCAAGCTCTCCTAGCCTGAAGTGTTTCTGTAGATAAATCTACTGCTAGCCCGGGCTCGGTGGGTCAACCTGTAATCTCACGCCTTTGGGAGGCTGAGGTGAGTGGATTGCCTGAGCCCGCGGGTTCGAGACCCATCTGGGCAACTTGGCGAGACCTCATCTCTATAACAAATCAAAACTGAAGCCGGGCTCGGTGGCTCAACCTGTATTCGGCGCCTTTGGGAGGCTGAGGTGAATGAATTGCCTGAGTCCGTGGGTTCAAGACCCGCCTGGGCAGTGAAACCTCATCTCTACAATACATCAAAAAATCAGCCGGGCGTGGTAGCGCATGCCTGTACTTTCGGCTTCTTGGAAGGCTGAGGCGGA
>NW_007053811.1:45862-49319 GCF_000164805.1 Carlito syrichta
CCGGGCATGGTAGCACATGTCTGTAATTCCAGCTACTTGGAAGGCTGAGGCGGAAGGATCGCCAGAGCCCAGCAGGTCGAGGCTGTGGTGGCTGGAAGCAGCCACTGCACCCCAGTCTGGGTGACAGAGTGAGACTCCAACTAAAAAAAAAAGGAATTGGCAGCAGATTTTTTTTTTTTTGAGTTGGAGTCTCACTCTGTCGCCCAGACTAGAGTGCAGGGGCCACTCCCGGCCACCGCAGCCTCGACCTGCTGGGCTCTGGCGATCCTTGCACCTCAGTCTTCCAAGTAGCTGGAACTACAGACAAGCGCTACCATGCCCGGCTGATTTTTTGATTTATTGTAGAGATGAGGTCTCACTGCCCAGGCAGGTCTCAAACCCACGGGATCAGGCAATCCACTCACCTCAGCCTCCCAAAGGCACGGGATTACAGGCTGAGCCACTGAGCCCAGCTTTTCTGTCTTCTTAAGCTTCTTGTCTATGTTTTTGATAGTTTGGGTTAGTTCAATATTTTGATCCTCAAGCTCTGAGATTCTTTCTTCTGCTTGGCTAATTCTGCTTTCCATGCTTATCAGTTTGTTATTTGTTTCATTCGCAGTATTCTTTACTGCTATTATCTTAGTTATCAACTCCTTCATTCTTTCCTCTTGTCTCTCCTCAATTCTGTTTATTCTCTTTATTAATGTCTTGATATCTGGGTTTGTAATTTGAGATCAGTCATTTTGGGGGGAATCTTCATTGTTTGCTTTCCAAAGTCTGATTTCTCTGTCTGACCTCCCAGGGGTCTGTGTGACACCCATATTCTTCTTTTGATTTTTCTTCATTTGTGTAGATTTCTCTCTCCCCTCATTTTTTTTCCTCTTCTTTAATTCTGTTGTTCAAGGATGAGGGGGTTGATTTTGCTTCTGTTTGCTAAGTCTCCTATTCTTCCTTATGTGGATCTTCTGGCTTTGTTCAATTCTGAAGCTGGATTGTGGGTTGGGGGCTGTACTTTTGCAGTTTTGAGATTTAATTGAGGGAGGAGCTGTGATTCAGAATCTATCTACAGATCCCAGCATCCACTGACAGGTGTTTGGGCACCCTGGAACCCACTTGCCACTGCCTTACAATCTGTCCATGCAGTAGGGATATAGGTTTGCTCCCTGTAAGCAAAATGAGGTAAGAAAAGGAAAAGAATGGAAAAAAGAAGGGGGAGGCAAGAAGGTGGAGAGAAGAGTAAGAGAGAAAACAGACAGATCTACCAATTAACAAATGAAAAGAGACAGAAAAGAGTAAAAGCAATTAAACATACAGACAATCATACAAACACACAAACCAACAAAAACCTCCCTATTTCTTCCCATACACAAATAGGACGTCTAAAAAAAAATCAATAAAATAACAGAAACAAAGCAAGTGGGAAGAAAACATTATCAAAAACAGAAAGAAAGAGAGGGAAAAAACTAAAACAAAAAACAAACAAACAAAAATGAGCAAAACAAACAGACCAAAAAAAAAACTAAACAAGAAACCAAACTCACTCTGAGGTCTTACCTGTAAGTCCAACTTCTTTTCAGCTCTGATCTCCAGCCCCTTGCCTCTGCTGTCAGCTGATAGTGTTGCTTTAAGCATAGGTCAGATGCCCCAGGCCTACTGTAGAAGGAGGTTGAATCGGAGTTGAACTCACCTGGCTAGCTCCCTGTCAAGTCTGCCACTCAGATCTGACCTGTCTGTGTCTGATCAAGCATGACGGAGGGGCTTCTGTCTCTCCCAGTTTGATGAGATTACTTTAGGTCCCAGGTTGGAAGCTGGGTGGAGCTGCGTGGGTAATGCAGGTCTCTGCCTGGGACAGAGAAAATGGCTGTGGTCGTGTTTCCTCACCGGGGATAGGGCTCCAGCCAATTTGCAATAACAGGTGATGGTGTGGGTCAGGCACCAAGTGGGTGAGAATAAGCTGGATTTGGTAAGCTCTTTTCAGGAAAGTCCAGTGAACAGCAAATGATCCTGCACCCTGGCTCCAATCTCAGGGAGGTGAGGGGTTGTAGTCACCTCCAGAGGAGGGCTCTGGGTGCAAGAATCTGAGTCACCCCTCAGATGGACTTTCATTCACCCATGGCACATGCCTACTCACGCAGAGAGTCTTTATGGACACTCACTTTTGCAGAGAGTCTCATAGTCCGACCTGTCCCATCACTATCTTGCCAAACTCCCTTAAAGTTTTAAAGTTGACACTTTAACCAGTGGAAAAAAAATGGACTAATATGTAATAATTAGCTGTGCTTGGTGGCTCAGCCTGTAATCCCGTGCCTTTGGGAGGCTGAGGTGAGTGAATTGCCTGAGTCCACGGGTTCGAGACCCGCCTGGGCAGCGAGACCTCATCTCTACAATAAATAAAAAAATCAGCCGGGCATGGTAGTGCATGCCTATAATTCCGGCTACTTGGAAGGCTGAGGCGGAAGGATCGCCGGAGCCCAGCAGGTCGAGGCTGCGGTGGCTGGTAGCGGCCACTGCACTCCAGTCTGGGCGACAGATGAGATTCCAACTAAAAAATATATATATATATAAATATATATATATATAAATATATATATATGATAATTAATTTTATAAGAATGAGTTTTTTTCCTACAAAGTACCAGTTTTTGTATATTTTATCTAACCTTTTTATTTTTTCATGTGTGTTACTTGTTTCCTTTATTTTCATTCATTTTTCTTCTCCCTATGGCTTCCTATTTTCTTTGTAATTTTGAATACTTTCTGCAAATTCTTTGGAAACAGTTCATTGATTATCATTTTTCAAATATGTGCTTTTAAACATTTGTGTGTCCAATTTAGCATAACTTTAGCTATATGCCTGAAGTAAAATATTTAGAGTAATAATTAATCAAGACCCCAGTTTTTTACTGAGTTGGTTTCTGTTGCCCAGGCTGGAGTGCAGCGGCACGCTCAAGGCTACTTCAGCCTCCCCTTGCTAGGCTGAGGCAATCCTTCTGCCTCAGCCTTCCAAGTAGCTGGAACTACAGGCATTTGCCACCACACTCGGCTAATTTTTTTATTTTTTTATTATAGAGATGAGGTCTCACCAAGTGGCCCAGATTGGTCTTGAGCCCTTGGACTCAGGCAGTCCTCTCACCTCAGCCTCCCAAAGTGCTGGGATTATAGGTGTGAGCCACCATGCCCAGCAAAATCTGGTTTTTTTTGTTTTTTGAGTTGGAGTCTCACTCTGTCACCCAGACTGGAGTGCAGTGACCACTCCCGGCCACCGCAGCCTCGATCTGCTGGGCTCTGGCGATCCTTCCGCCTCAGCCTTCCAAGTAGCCGTAATTACAGGCATGCGCTACCACGCCTGGCTGATTTTTTTGATTTATTGTAGAGATGAGGTCTCGCTGCCCAGGCGGGTCTCGAACCCGCGGACTCAGGCAATTCACTCACCTCAGCCTCCCAAAGGCACGGGATTACAGGCTGAGCCACCGAGCCC
>NW_007053812.1:0-1164 GCF_000164805.1 Carlito syrichta
AGGATTTATTGAGAGGACAGAAAAGCTCCCACAGTGGGAGGGGACACGAAGGGGTTGCCCTTAGCATCCTTTAATACATGATACCACAATGACACATTCAGTTCCTGCCATCTTCAGAAGAGGAAAACTCTTTTCTTCTGTCTTCAAAAACTTGTGTTTCCTCAATCCACAAGCCCTTTGTTTGCTTCTTTTCTTTCTAACTGCATGCAAAATCCCTCTTTCTCTTTGATGTTGAATTCCTTGGATATGCAGATTATTATTTTTCCCTGATATTTTCCCATCTCTGTGTGAGGACCCTTCCCCCTCCTTCCTTTCCTCCCTCTCTGATGGGGTTCTTTCTACAGTTGACATTCCACTAAGAATCTCTCTGAGAAACCCAGAGAAAGCCTTATGATCTTCAGATCCTCTGAGAATGCTTGCATCTTAGCAGGTGGTGTTCAAAAATAGAAATACATTTAAAAATCAAAGGAATAAAACTTCAAGGTAAACAACAGACAGTAGAGATCTTCCTTGAACCTTCTCAAACCATACTAGGCATATGATTGCTAGCACCTATCCATCTGCCTAGCCCTGTTTGGGAACCTAATTAATCATATAATCTAAGAAGTCGATTCAAGTTTCTCACCTAATAGGTGGTTATAATAATACCTGCCTCTTAGGATTGTTTGTAGGGGAATAAATGATATAATTTATGTGAAAGTGCTTCCTAAACTATAGTATCCTGTCTAGTCCTCTGCCTTCCAGCACTTAACTGGGAATTGTCCCCTAAGGTTCTCGCTTGCAAGAGTGACATCTGGGACAGTGACATCTGGGAGTTTAATACCTGAGTAGCTGAACTATCACACAATAATTATCCACCTGAAAGTAAGGAGGTTTGACAAGCAACCTCTATGTCCTTTCTGCTCCAAATACCTGAAAATTAAAAAGTACTTCATTGGATATTGTTGTATATTATGTTCCAAATATTTTTACTTCCTCAATCACACTGTAAACCTCCTCGAGGGCAGGGGCCATATCTCATAGCCTTTATGTAGTGTCTGTAGTAATTCGCACAATGCTAGATACCTAAGAAATACATCTACCAGGAAATGATTCACTGATATTCATTACCCAAATATATATATATATATATATATCTATTTGAACGGAGGTCTCACTCTGTCA
>NW_007053813.1:0-1164 GCF_000164805.1 Carlito syrichta
AACAGAAGTTTGAGTTTGTTACAGATGTTGCATTATATCAACTAATAGGCAGATATTGTACTGTATTGCTCATGGATCATTTATGGTACTTTAGCATATGAAGTGCTCCATAGCCTTTTACAGATGTTTTATAGCTGATTTTACAAGTTTTCCTGGTGACTTTCTTTTGTACTATAATTAAGAATTTATTAAAATTTACATTGTCTAAGACTGTAAAGTTTATGGGGGAGGGGCCGTGACTACCTCTGAATTCAGTAAATTTAGAATATTTCTAATTCTCAATAAAGAACTAATATTCATAATAAATAGTGAATGCTGTTTCTTTCCATTATATTGCCTTGAAAATAAATACTCATGCAAGTGTAACAAAGTCCATCAGAGAGAAAACTGATTACCACCAAATAAAGCCTGTGAAAGACCAACTTTAATGACCTTTTATGAGCCAATAATATTGTAACAGCTCTTCAAAGTCCAGATAATTCTTCTAAAGTCCAGATCGTTTTTCTAGAATATTTTATAATGCTTTTTGTTATTTATATTACATATATTCCAAGTTAATTTGTATCATGGGGTGGTATGTTCTACAGATAAGATGATGAATAAAAAGTATGTCTTCTGGTCAGAAAACAATTTTTGAAAATTCACAATTTACATTAATATAGCAAAAGATCTGAGAAATCATGTAGGAAAGAAATAGATTTTTCAAACACACTTAGTCATGGAACCACTTCCTTAAATAATTTAGCTTAGTACCATCCCTTTGAACTAACATACCTAGACTTCCAAACCCACATTGGAAAATGCTGTTACAGAGAGAAGCCTTTTGTTCTGAACATTTTATTGATTTCCAAGTGCTTCTGAAACACAGAGCACAGTTTTAAGCAAAGAATTTGTCTCCAATTGGAATTGGAAAATGAACAGTCCTAACCCTCATCATTGCAAACCCCTGCTAGTATCGACTTAGCCATAGGACAGAGGTTGGGCTCAAGCTTACATCTGCCCTCTCAAGTATGCTAAATAATTTTTAAATAAGACATGACTGAGTATGAAATGGCTAAATTACATGTGCCAATTTTCTTCAAATGATAACTATATCAAGTTAGAAAAAAAGGGATCAGTTTTTCTATTTTCTTTTTTTTTTTTTTTTTTTTTTTGGGGGGGGTT
>NW_007053814.1:0-1161 GCF_000164805.1 Carlito syrichta
CTTTATTTGGAAATTCAGTATGGTTTAAGGAGATGTGTATTGGTGCCAAGTTGACAAGGGGTAGACTTGTGGACAAATTTTGGGTGTCCACTTGACTGGATTAAGTAATGCCTAGTAACCAGGTAACGCATTATTCTGGGTGTGTCTCAAGGATGTTTCCAGAGGAGACAAGTATGAGAGTCTGAGTAAAAAAAGGTGGGAAAGATCCGCAGGCACATTCATTTATTTACCAAATCCCTTTTTAAATGTAAATAAAAGTCTTTAAAGTTTTCCGGATTTTTATCTTTCGGAATTGTGATTTTCAGGATTTTAAGATTTTAGCAATTTTGATCTTTCAGGATTACAACATTCAGTATGATGAAGTTCAGGATTATGGTCCAAACTCATGTGTATATGTGTATTTGTGTGTGTCTGTGTACATGGGTATGTGTGTGTGTGTGTGTGTGTGTGTGTGTTTTGATATGGTAGATACAAATCTATTTTTTTAATGTTGAATTTTCTCTGGTGCGAAGAATGGAGTGGAGGAATCCTTCCCTCTTTAGCATTTCCTTTAGAAAAGCTGAAACTATAAACCCTATCTCAGTCTCCTTGAGGCGTAGTTAAATCTTAAAAAGATTTTTTGCATCCCAGGACTGTTTCTCTCTGACACTTAAACAGCCAGAAGGTGGTGCCCTGTCTCTCCCTTCTCAGGAGTTTGAAGCACAGGCGCTTGGCTCCAAGAGGCAAATTCTTGCTTGTCCAAAGACAGATGTCTGGGAAATTAGTAGGTATGTCATGGGGTATCTGCCAGGCTATAAAAGGGTGAGCGTTCCTTCTTTCTTTGCGATCTCTTTAGCAGACCGTCTGTGGTGCACATTGCAGTCTGGTTCAATGCTTGTTCAATAACGAAACTGTTTTCTTCCTCTTCTACCTTTGTGGAGAAGTTTTCTGGGTAGACAGAAGATTTTGTTTTGAAATATTTCCCCAGAAATATGTATTGCCTAATGTGTGTCTGTGTACACATTATGGGTGTGTACGTCTACATGGGGAAATCGTGGCAAGATTCCCAAGAAGCCAGTAGAGTGCACAGCCGTTGGACTAGTGGAACTAAAAGTAGGATCAGGGATAGGAAGGAGAAGCCAATTTGTTTCTATATACTCCGTGGAGCAATAGAACTAAGAA
>NW_007053815.1:0-1754 GCF_000164805.1 Carlito syrichta
TCTGCCTGGAAAATAGCAAGGTAGTTAAGCAGATCTGTTTTTCTCCACTTGCCTGGGTCCCCCAGCTTGGGGTCTCGCACTGAGTGCCTCAGCCAGGGTGGGCCCGGAGTTCCAGAGCTCCAAAGCTCCAAAGGGCAGGCAGTGGGTGGCAAGAGTGGCTCTGGGCCCCCCACAGGGTAGTTCAGCCAGGAATGGGACCGGTGTCTCTGAAGGGCGGGCACCCAGAGCCTCCCTGTGTGACCGGTGGCTTGGTGCCGGGTGCTGGGCTGGAGACAATGCAGCCAGGGAGAGAGCCGGAGGGGGCTGGGGCCCAAAACTCCCATGCACACAGAGGAATAGCAGCGGCAGGAGGCTGCAATATCTGGCCTTAGGAAATGAGGTAAAGTTTGTTGATAGGTGGGCGGGGCAATGGAAGTCTCTGCCTGGAGAATGGCAAGGCAGTTTAAGCAGATCTGTTTTTCTCTGCTTGTCTGGGTCCTCCGGCTTGGGGTCTTGCGCTGAGTGCCTCAGCCAGGGTGGGCCTGGAGTTCCAGATCTCCAAAGTTCCAAAGGGCAGGCGGTGAGCAGCGAGAGTGGCGCTGGGCCCCCTACAGGGTACTTCAGCCAGGAATGGGGCCGGTGTCTCTGGGGGGTGGGTGCCCAGAGCCTCCCTGTGTGACCGGCGACTTGGTGCCAGGTGCCGGGCTGGAGACAATGCAGCTGGGGAGGAATCTGGAGGGGGCTGGGACTGGAGACTTCCACACATGCAGTAGAACAGCAGCAGTGGAGGGGGGCGCAATATCTGGCCCTGTGTGGGACTGAAGTTCCCAGGCCTGGCACCAGCACAGTTGGTGGTGGGCTGCGGGATAGGGGAAGAGAATTAATAGCCTTTTTGGGAACTCACGTTCAGAGAATCTCACCAGTTCACCTATGCCATCGCCATCTTGCTTCAGTGGGCCATTTTTATTTTTTATAGAGGAATAGTATATCATAATTGGCGAAACACAGGGCTAAAGAGTCTAAATCAGTTGGGATCCTGGCTTTAGCATTATTTAGCTGCATAATGTTGGATAAACCATAAAGGTGTATACCAGGATATATCACCTATAAAATTTGTTTCTTTGAATACTGAATATATTAGTCTATAAAAAATTTATAATGCATGTAATGTAAATTTAATACATATTAGCTATTATGATATCATTTTGCTTATTTTCTTCTGTTTCTCATGGATGTGGTATTTAGTTTACTAACAGAGTCAATATGCAAGGCTTATTATGGACTTTCATGGAGTAAGATATAAAGGGCACTTTAATTTGGCTTAAATTTGTGTTGTCAAAAACTTTAGAAAAATTAAATGTAACCATTTAATTGAGCAAAAAATGCTTTATGAATTGGACTAGTCTCAGAACCAGATTAAGCTCAGAGTGACTCTGGGACTGTCACATGATCAGATAATAATTATGGACATGAAAGGAAAGTAACTGAGTAAATTACAGAAACAGCTTGATTGGTTACAGCTTGGCATTTGCCTTACTTGAACATGGTTTGAAAAATTGGCTACCTGTGTTAGTCAAAACTCTGTGATAAGAATAAGAGTAGGCTATACTCTGTTTATACAACTCGGTAAGTTATAGTTCAATATGTGTGGAGAAACCATTAGGCCACACTTAAAATGTATAATGAGGCAGTTTTTTTTGGTTTTTATTTATTTATTATTTTTTTTATTATGAAGTTGTGGGGTACAGTTAAGGGTTAGGTATACAATTGTGTTT
>NW_007053815.1:2675-53009 GCF_000164805.1 Carlito syrichta
AGAGAGAGAGAGAGAGAGAGAGAGAGAGAGAAAGAAAGAAAGAAAGAAGAAAGAGGGAAAGAAAAACTGCTCTGTATTGGGGTCTATCTGCTTCCTTAAAGTTTCAGTTCAGTGAGCATGAGTGGATTCCATTTTGGTTTGGCTTGGTTTTGGGGGCCTAGTGTAGGAACTCAGTCTAGAACAATGGCCTCTCATAATTTTAATAATTCTCTCCTTTTTGCCAAGTTTCAGCTAAGTGAAAATGTGACCAGAACTTTGGGTGCTACTCTCAGTTTCCGTCATTTTGGGTTTCCACTTTGGGTTTCCAATATGAAAGTATGTCATTCGTAGGTTATGGTATCCTCATGATCACACATTTCTTTGAGTTTTTGACATTCAGTTGAAGAGAGATAATTTGACATTCGACGGATGGCTGCATATAATGCAGTGCATTACTATTATAGCTATCAGGAGGATAATAACACTGGTTTGAAGTATGTTTCTTAGTCAGGGTCCCCATGAACCAGACCAACTAAAATCAAATAGATTGAGGAATGAGCCAGATGAAGAGTCTACTTGTTTTAACCAAGCAGTCCATTTGTTAATTCCTTGCAACTGGGTCACTATAATATCCAATATGTTTGTCCACATTGCTGGCAACAATAATTGTCAGCACCTGCACAAATTCTTCTATGTCCAGCCAGCAGGTAATCTAGAGCAATTTTATTACCTGGCAAAACCTTAGAAAGGTAATTAAAAGAAGTCTGTTGTGAAACTATAGCTTTTATAGTAGCATCTGTGATAGAGCCTATTATGAAAGATAATTTTTTTAGTCACTGCTTCATTTACTTCAAACCATGGAAAAGGAGACCTAACAAATGAAGCCTGAACAGAAAGATGAAGGCCTCCTGGCAATGTTCTCTTTAACCTATGATGTAAGTTAAGAAGAGTGGGCCAATGTTCTGCTTTTGACTGATTATTGAGCAACACAGATATCATTTAAACTCCTAGCCCACATTGGTTCCCATCTTCCATAGATCATCATAAAGTTGCCCATGTAGAAGGATGACTATCAAATGCTTCAGAAGTAAAAGTATACCGTAAGTGTGCACATAAGACCTCTTTTCCAGTTCTATTGCTCATAGAGGAATAAGCAAGAAGTAAAAGTTATATGATGGCAGAGAAGTTTTGATCTGTGATATTGGGTAAGCTGTCTACATTTAGAATGCTATCTGTTTCTGGGGAGAAACTTCCCTGGTTAGCTTCACTTTAAAGTCTCCAAAGGATGTACAGTCTAAGAGTTCAGCAAGGCCTTTCTGCATTCTGAAATTATGGGACTAAGGTTTGAGGTCCTAAAGTTTTGCTGCATTGTGGGTGGCAAAGACAGTTTTTCTTTGATGTCATTTCAAGAAAACCCAATAACTGGGTTCTAGATAATAAAGGATTTGATTGTTCTTAGTTGGTGGGTAATAAAAAGCTTATTTTGCTTGATGAAAATCCACTTTGGTATGGTGCATGAAAGCCTTACAACATTTAGTCATATCATAGTTTAGGAGCAGAAGATACATGAGGTTCTATTATTAGAAGCATAGACTGTCCAATGTCTGTATCATAAAAGGTCAACTTATGCTTTCCTCTGAAAGTATATCTAATTGTCATCAATCTGCAATACCTTTGACCAAGGCAATTCTTTCAATTCAGTTAGTTTTGTCTAATGTTATTGTATCTGTACTAACTTATTTAACTGTTTTCCAATTTGTCCAGTGAAGCAAATACCTCTATCACTGAAGATATTTCAGAAATGTCCCATGAGAGAAAATTTCCTAATAACCTTTTAGCTACTGTTATACAGTTGGTCTCCCTGTGTTGGAAAGCTTCTATACAACTAGACAACACACAGTGAAAACAGTAGTTAAATAAAATTCCTCTGTAAATGTTCAAGTGGCCCATTAAGGCTAAGTCTACCTGGAGTTTTGATTGTTTTCCCAGGAGTTTGAGTTTGACAAGCCAAGTATTGGTTATAAACTATTCTAGCAATTTAGAATAGTCAAAACACACACACACACACACACACACACACACACACACACACACACACACAATTAAAGCCTTTAGGACTTGGGAAGGACCAGACAGCCATCTAGCTCTCCTATGAGTTGATACTTAACATTGGACTTAAGGTCTCCTAATTACCAATTTTGTTTCTCCAATTCAGGTGCATATTATTGCTTATTAAATGGGTTATCATAGATAATTTGACTTGGACTATAGAGTTTATTTAATTTGCATATCTTAACAATTTCTATACTGGCTGATTTAGCACAAAATCTAGCAGTGTGTGTGTGTGTGTGTGTGTGTGTGTGTGTGTGTGTTCAATTAATTCTTGTTAACTGCTTGGATTAGCAGTTTTATAAAACAGTCTCTTTATTAGCATTCTGGGAATTTTTGCTCAATCCAAATAACATCATTCTAAAGTTATAACCCTGTGTCAAGAGTGTATGTCAGGGTCCTTTTCATAAGCCTCCTTGAAGACACAACACTTTAGAATTTTACTTGCTTGTTATGAGCTTTCAGAAAATGCATCAGATTAAGCAATTAATTGTGAAAACAAGACTTAAAATAGTCATGGTTAAAGACACAAATGACAAGAAAATTAGGTTATTTCTGTAGCCTACAATGATTTAACATAATAATCATGTTTATGACTTACATACTAAGACATGAAGATTTTAGGAATCTCATGCAATTTTGGAAAACATATTAATAACACATTTATACAAATATAACTGAAAGAAGATTGAATGTCATTTTTTATTTGATAATGCTTCCTATATAATCTAATATATCAAATAAGACTGTTTATTATCTATATTTTGAATGCATTCATAACATCTCAAAGTTAGTTTGAGGTCAAAAGACTTAATTTTAAATTTGATCTTTGGAAAGCCTGCCAAATATGCCCAAGGTTTAAAACACTTTATCAAAATAGGATCACAGGTCTTTGTAAAATAAAAGTCATTCATTTAGCCAAAGTGATAATTAAAAGATAAAAAAAACCAAAAACCTGTTTTTTTAATAGAAATTAGACTCAATTTTTCAAACAATCAAAAGACCCAATAAAGACTGTATGACACAGAATTTATCTTCTTTTTCCTCTCTCTCTCACTTTTTGACATTTACTCAAAACATGAACAAAATCTTCCGTTATCTCTCATTCAAACTATACAAAATTCTTGTTCAAAGGAGAAAACCAAAATTTACTTTTGTATTAATGTATTATCAATAATACAAAACTAATTTTAATAAACCTTATAAACAAATCTATGCAATTTTAGTCAGTTTTTGAAAACACAAGATTTTCATAAACCTTTTATAATCTCTTACATAATTTTTCTATTTCTTCCCAACTTTCTATATTTATTTAGCCTATAGCATTTTTTACTTCTTCAATTTGAAAAAATCTTTAAATAATTTCTAAACTGACAAAATTATATTTTTTCAGCAAACACACATTTTCATGTCTTTATAACTTTCCTCACCAAAAACATATCTTATTTTTCTTGCATATATAATTATTTCATTTTTTTAGTAGTTTTAATTATATATATATTAGTTTGAATTTCAGCTCTTAGTAACTCTAATTTCTAGTGAAAACCTAGGAAGTAATTTTGAACTGCTATATATCAGTATTTGTAGATTAAAGTCATTTCATAATTTTTAGAAAGATATGTTTCTCATTTTTTGTTTATTAATGGATCTAAATGTATTTAGTTTTTCACTACTATACAAAAATAAAATGCCAAATTATAAAAATTGCTATTTATGTTTAATAATTGTTTTAATATTTAGACTTAGAAATGACTCAGACATTTTATGACTGTCTATTTCTTTTTAAAATTTTTATTATAAAGATGTGGGGTACAATTCAAGTTTAGGTATACAAACATTGATCATGCAGGTACCCTGTTGATGAGGTATGCCCCTCCCCTCCCCAGAAGTCTCCCTCAATTGCCAATCCCCCCACCACCGACAGTTTCCCATTACTGCCAATCACTTTCTTATAGCATTATAATTGTTCAAGGTCCTCTTATGAGTGAGAACATATGGAACTCTGCTCTTTGTTTCTGTGATAGATCACTGAGTATGATCGACTCCAAATCCATCCAGGTTGCTGCAAAGTCCATATATTTGTCTTGTTTATGGCTGCATAATAACCCATTGTGTATATGTAGCACACTTTTTTTTTATCCAGTCCAGCTGCGATGGGCAGCATGGTTGGTTTCATGTTTTTGGTATTGTGAATAGGTTGCAACAAACATACGTGTGCAGGTATCTTCTTTGTAGAATAATTTGAGTTCCTCTGGGTATATTCCCAATAGCAAAAATTAACTCTAAATGGATCAAAGACCTAAATGTAAAACCTCAAATGATAAGAATCTTAGAAAACACAGGAGACACTCTTATGGAAATTGGAACTGGGAACCAATTCCTATTCAGAACCCTAAAGGCCAATACCTTAAGAAATAAGATAGACAAGTGGGACCTCATCAAATTAATGAACTTATGCAAAGCAAAAGAAATCATCAAGAGAGCAGGGCGACAGCCCACAGAATGGGAAAAAATATTTGCCAACTGTATATTTCTTGATTTAGCATAACATGACTTTAAGAGTTTTAATTACTGAAAAGAATTTTAAAACTCTGACACAGATATCCTTCCTAATATTTTTCCTAGTCGTCTGGATCCCAAGTACTTATGTAGCACTCAGAATGGCTATGAAGGGCAGAACCCACTTAAGTCCTAAGTTTATACACCAGATGCAGAACCCAGGACACAGAACAGAACTCCTTGTTACATGGTCTGGAGACAGAGTTGGGTCAAGGACTTGGTTCTGTCCTGGAGCTGGTGGACAAGGTGCTGAGGATATGTCCCATGACTACAACATGGTCATCTGTTCATACCTCAGAATCCATGGGCTCAAAACCAATGACATAAGCTCACAGTGTATGCAAGATTTGGGGTGAAATTAGCAACCAGACATTACAGATTTAGCTCACAGACAAATTAAGCAAGTGTCAAAAATTTAGAAGTAGTCTTAAACATGTTTGAAGGACAGCATAAAACCAACTGACCACTAGACCCAGGCAAAAAAATCTACATTATATTTACTACTGATAATTCTGAAGACATTCCTGTTTTTATTTACCAAAATTTTTTTTTATCTATCTTTAGTCATCAAATGCTATCTTAAAGCAGATAGATATATTACATATACATAATACATATAGAGCTATAGACATACAAGACACACAAACAGAAGCAGATTTTTTATCTTTCATACAAATTTTTTATTTGCCAACTCTGAAATAGTTTTTCTTCCCTACCTTTTTGGCTATCAATCTTCCAATTACCTGTTTTATTGCCCTAAACAATACTTAGACAATCCTAAATTTGCACTTCCAAAGGAATGACTTGGGTGAAACAAGATAGAAAATTTATGTCTCAAAAGTACAAGACCTGAGATTTCAGGCCTAAATATTGTATCAGCATTTGCTCAAACCAAGGAAGAAGGGTGTAGATAAAGTTCCAGTTGAGACAAGATGACCAGGAAAAGTATTTTAAAGGTAAGACTTCTTATGTACATTTAAACCAATGACAATTGTTTCTTCCTCTCTTCCAGGACAGAGGCAGACACCTCACAAATGGAGATTTTATTTTCTCTTTCTTTCTTTCTTTCTCTCTTTCTCTCTTTCTCTCTTTCTCTCTTTCTCTCTTTCTTTCTTTCTTTCTTTCTTTCTTTCTTTCTTTCTTTCTTTCTTTCTTTTTCTTTCTTTCTTTCTTTCTTTCTTTCTCTCTTTCTCTCTTTCTCTCTCTCTCTCTCTCTCTCTCTCTTTCTTTCTCTCTTTCTTTCTTTCTTTCTTTCTTTCTTTCTTTCTTTCTTTCTTTCTTTCTTTCTTTCTTTCTTTCTCACTCTCTCTCTTTCTTTTTCTCTCTTTCCTTCCTCCCTCTCCCCCTTCTCTCTCTTTCTCTTTCTTTCTTTCTTGGAGGTGAGTGTCTCACCACATTATGCAGTAGCATAATCACAACTCACCACAGCTTCAACCTCCTGGGCTCAGGCAATCCTTTTCCCTCAGACCTCTGATTAGCTGGGACTAGACACATGCACCACCACACCCAGTTATTTTTTATTTTTTTTGCACAGACAAGTTCTCACTATGATGCCTAGGCTTGTTTCAAACTCCTGGGCTCAAACAATCCTACAATCTTGACTTTCCAAAGTGCTGAGATTATTATATAGGCATAAGCCATCATGCCCAACCTACAAAAGGATTTCAAAATAGCCAACTAAATGCCAGAAAGGTATATTTTGGAGACCAATTTAGTTCAATAGGTGGTCTTTTATAACTTAGCTACTGTTTCTTAGCTCAAATTACTGAGTTCAGGATGAAGTCCATCAAGAAATAGGGCAAAGAAAGTATTCTCTTCCTGGACTCAGCCTGGACAGCTCTAAAAAAAAGTCTACTTTACCGGAGGGCCTACCTTTTACATACATTTTAGTCAGATTTCTTTTCATCTTTGCAGCGGGATAGTAACTAAGTCAAAAGGTTAGCAGATTAATTTTTTATTAGAGTCAATTAAGCATTTAATTTGCCTTTTGAAAAGAGTATTTTTAAGAGACAATGAAAATATTGAAATATTTCTAGAAGCTTCTGCACATCAATAGGTGTCTCTGGGTTAGAGAAAGACTAAAAAGTCTTTTTAGAGAAAGACTTCATTTTTAAATGCACTTCTTAAAGTGTGGCATTATTTATTTGAAATATGATTTTTATCATTGCAGAAAGTTCTACTGGTTAGCACTGGTTTAGACACTCTTAAACTGTACATCTGCTATCATTTGAATGTTTTTTCCCCTGTAAAACTCATGTTGAATTTTTTTTTGCTTCCCTCCCCCCATCATGTTGAAATTTAATTGCCATTGTGACAGAATTAGAAACTGGAAACTTTAAGAGGCATCACAAGGTAGAAGGGCAAAGAGAGGATGTGAGAGGGAGCAAGGGTGAGGGACAAACCCACTCTTATGGTAATGAACTCACTTGCCATAAATAAACAAAGGGGATAGAACACAAAACCCCTCTGAATTTCTGAAAGCCAGAGTTTGTACCCACTGCAGTTTAATGTCATTTACTGCCAGTTTTCTTCTGAGCCAGTCAGATGTCTGAGGTCTCTAACTGGATCCAATCTGGTTAATTATTGAATCCAGTCTGGTCCTGGAGCTGGTCCAGTTTCTGTCATGATGTGTAAACACAGTTTAAATAAAAATTTGCTCAAACATAGTCAGATAGCTCAAAACAAAAATCCACAGAGCTACAGAATCTGAGAAAGAGTTTATCCACAATCGCCAGTCGCTGCAAGAGGGCAATGGACACAATGGACTTGCTTGGTCACTTAGTGCTTCTGGGAGTCACCAGGAGCTCTACTTCAAATCTCATTTCAAGCTGGGCTTGGTGGCTCAGCCTGTAATCCTGCGCCTTTGGGAGGCTGAGGTGAGTGGATTGCCTGAGCCTGTGGGTTTGATACCCGCCTGGGCAGCGAGACCTCATCTCTATAGTAAATCAAAAAATCAGCCGGGCATGGTAGCACATGCCTGTAATTCTGGCTACTTGGAAGGCTGAGGCAGAAGGACCGCCGGAGCCCAGCAGGTGGAGGCTGTGGTGGCCGGGAGGGGCCACTGCACTCCAGTCTGGGCAACAGAGACCCCAACTCAAAGAAAAAAAAATCTCATTTCAGGCATTATCTGTTAAAAGTAAAACTTTAGACAAATTAAATTTAATAGAGATTAATTGAATAAAGAACAATTCATGAATTGGGTTGCCTAGAACCAGATTAAGTCCATAGCTACTCTGGGACTGCCACTTGTTTGATAATATTTATGGACAGAAAAAGGAATGTGAGGAACAGAAAACTGAAGTGAGGTCCAGAAACAGCTGGTTTGGTCACAGTTCAGTATTTGCCTTATTTAAATACAATTTGAAGGGGCCAAAACTCTGTGATTGATACAAGAGTAGGTTACACTCTTTTTACAGATCCAGTCAGGTTAAAGCTCACTACATATGGCAAAATCACCAGTTTGGACTTAATATATCTAGGGATGCAGCTTTAACTTAATTTAACAGTGTCTTAATTTCACAGGAGAAAATTAACAAACAAAATCCTCTATCCAGCCCTACTGCTGGATATAACTTCTGCATGGTTATTTTTGGCTACAGCTTCAGTTTATAATAAAAAAATTACTTTATCTTGCTTATTATTACCTTGTATATATAATTTCCATGGGGAATTCAAAGACTAAGCTGAGGGCATATTTTAAATATGTCAAATTTAGCTATCCCAATAACTTTCACAATTATCATTTCAATTTCACCCTCAAAGAGAGCCAAAAAGAAGAAAAATCAGTTTCAGGTGTCTATGCACACCATGAAATTGAACCAAATTAATGTGGACATATGAATAATTTTTAAAAGAGCATCCTTTGCTTTACATCAGTCTCTAAAAGAAATCTGTCACCCCAAAAGTTTAAGATATACTGAGTGATTACCGTTTTAGGTTAAAAGTATGGATAGAATCTTCATAATTTATAGGCAAAGTGATCACTGCATTTTTGGCAAAAATAAAGCTACTAAACTGAAGGAAACATTTCATTCCCTAGGAGCAAAATCATCAGCCGATTGTATCAGCAAGTCCATAAAATTCAGGAGACTGGAGTTCAAATTCCAGGACAGGCAGTCCAAGTATTATGTTCCAATAGATTAAACAAATATGGCTCCTCTTTGGCTAAATGTCTTATCAGAGTCTGGCATTTGGGAAAGAGATATTTTTTGGAGATTCTCATTCTTTTGATCCCACGTTACCGCTTTGTTTATGATACAAACAGCTAGGTATTGCCCTGATTATAACACTTGAAAGGAAGACTATTCCTGCGCCCACAGCACAAAGAGATTTCAAGTTCCAGGACATACCTGAAGAAAAAGAGATATTATAATCATTAGTTATTGGTGTGGAAGCACTTTGGATTGAAGGAAAATGTACCTAAAAATCAAGAGCTATGTTTGGATGCCATTCCCTTGCATTTATTTGGAGTTGGACTAAGGCTTAGATTTGAAGGACCAGAGAGCTGGTGGGAAAAGGGACAAGAAGAAGAGCTGTTGCTAGGATAAGACATGTTTGGGACTGAGACTAAACCGACCTAGAAGTATGTAACTCATCTTTTTTTTTCCATCTAGCCCATTAGTAAGTGAACTTCATTAAAGAGCACTAGCTGGAGTTATGTGCTGGTCATTCTTATCTTATCCGGACTTGAAAAGATTGAGAGTGGTATATTTCTGGAGTCCTTGGAACCACCTAGGAGATCATATGAACTTTTGATACAAGAATCTCATGAGTGAGTCTTCAACTACATATTGCTTAAAAATCTTATTTAGCGTATATCATAGTAGCATCATTTGGCTATCTAGTCTCTTCTTAAAAATATTCTATATTGTGGAGGGCTTACTTCCACAGTAGGTGCCATTCCTCTGCCGAAGAGGTATAGGCACAGTTTAACTTAGCAGTTAAAATATGGAATTAGAGTGTCCATATGGCTTATATTCAATTGTTTTTCTTACCATTAATAGCTGGGTGATTTTAGGTGCAATATTTAATTTTGATGTTATTATTTTCATCATATTGAAAATTCAGTAGTAATTATATTTAACTCAAAGAGCATTTTGGAGGTCAAATGCATTAATAATTGTAAAGTTCTTGTTATAGTTTTTGACAATAGTAAAAGTTCAAAAAATGTCAACCTGTTATGATGATGTGATAATATCTATTATAGCATTAACTCTGCCTCCTTGAAAATGATCCATTCCAAATAATTCAAAAACTAATTTTAGATAAAGACAATAGAATGTTAAGGGCTCAAATTATGCCAAGAGGAACAGTTGAATAATAGGACAATCAGCTTGGCAAAGATTAATTTAGAAATGTCTGTGACAAATATTCTCTGAAGAGCTACCTGGGAAAAGACCACAATTATTACACATGTAGCCTTGGAATGTTCAACAAAGTGTAAGATACAGAATGAGATTTGCAACATAAAAAGGAAATACATTTGAAAATGTGACAGAGAAGAGAAATTATAAAAAGAGAATCTTTAAAAACTTGGATAGTGTCAACAGCAAAGAGAAGCTGCAAGAGGACTTATTTTGCAAAACAGCCACTAGCAAGGGTGAAAGTTGGGAAATTGTGGCTTTCTGGTGAGGTTGCCCACACTAAACCCTACAGCTACAGTGGTAGAAACTGACAACTCTTAGGGTCAGATAACAGAGTTCACGCCAGAAGAGCTTCTAGAAACGGAAAGGAGAAATCCAGGAAGTTGAGAGGCAGGTAGGTGGACTGAGTCCCAAATCATTAGCTGATGGGTATGCTGGGAAGAGATCAGGGAGCCTGGTGAAAAGCAAAAAGAAACCATAGACTCTACTGTTTTGAATACCCACAACAGAAGAGATATGTGAGTCTGAAGCTGTTTAAATTGAGCAAAACCCCACATTGTGAGCAGCTATTTTTTTGTGTCTTAAAATGTCTTGCAAATCATGCAAGCTATTTTCATCCCTCCCACCCCCTGCCCCCAGATCAACATCATTAGGAATGAATGAAAACCTTTTCTCCTGGTAAAAATAAGCCAGTGTAACTCTTCCTGTATGGTTTATTTTCCTGATGCTCTGATGAGTGACCTCTTCTCAGCCATTTATTTCTGCTATGTGCAATTAAAACTTTATTTCCTGCCTCTGATGTGGTCACTGGACACTTTACGAAGTCAAGTGAGAAATATACATAAATTGTGTTAGGTGTTAACTGTTAAAAAGCTTTCCCAGTTTGTTCAGATATCTATCACCCTAGGAAAAAGGGGTTTCAATCTGACTGAGGTACTAGAAGCTCAGGATTTCAGATGACAGCATTGGTAGCAGCTCCAGCAGAGGCCAAGAAATGAGTGGAGGGCTTATTGTCTAACACACACCTAAGAGTTTAGAACTTCCTGAGGCAGACAGCCTTGGTAATCAAGGGTTATTCAGTTTCAGCTCTTTCACTCTGTGAGCATCTCCCATCCTTCAAACCAACTTACGCTGTCTGAGATATAGTTCAATACTAGGCACCATGATAAACAATAGCAGCGCAGCCAGCATTACACTCAGAGTCAGTATCCAGACAGTATTCCAGGGAAATAGTTTATCTGAAAGACAGAGTCACACAACTTACCACTTAGGAATCTTGGAGTGTTTAGACCCATTAAACTAGGAATGGTGCTTCATGAAAAGCATGTTTCCATTCAAGACCCATCACCCTGGAATATCAGAACAAGACCAGTTTGTGGAGTCAGTTATAATTGGGAAGGTGAAAAGTGGGATAGCACATTCTTCAGTGTTTTGTAAAATTTAGCAAATAGGGATAAGATCTCACTGAGATGTCTCTATTTCCGAGAATTGTAATTCGTTTCTCAAAGTTTGTGCTAATTATTTTAAAATGTGTTTTTTAAAAAGTATGTGTGCTTTTAAAAGAAGTGTCTTAAATGAATTTGCAACAAATTAACAAGAATTTCCCCCCATTCCTTTCTTTTTTTATACTTTCATATCCTGCTATAAACTCTAGCTAAAGAGGATAAATAATTAGTCTTTCTTTATCCCCCATAAATGTTTGTTCTGCTGTTTTTTGACATGACCATAATATGAAGCTTTGCTTTTTTATGGAAGACCAAATGAGAAAATAAATGCAAACTTGCTAAAAAAAAAACCTATTAGAAAAACCATTCCTATTGTAATCCTTTTGACTTAGTATATCCCTCTCAGCATCTCTCTCTACCATTAATTTTATGGACATACACAAGCACACGTGTGTTTACTTGGCCGTTTATAAGGAACTCATTGGGTTTTACTTCTATCACTCAATTATTAATTATTTATTACTTTCCTATAATGTACCATGCAATATTTGAAGTAGTTGTGGTGTATCAGCATAAAACCTCAAAAGAGTCCTACTTTCATGTTTCAGAGAGTAATATAGATAAGTGACAATAAACATAATAAGTTATACTCTGGGCTAAAAGGTGATAATGGTATGCAAAAAAGAATGAAGAACGGTTAGGAGATAGGGAATTCCAGGTGATTAGGCAGGTTACATTTTTTTAACTTGGTTTTCCAAGATAGTCCTTATTAGGAAGGTGAGTTGAGCAGAGACTTGAAGGAATTTAGAGTATTCTAGAAAGAGGGAGCCACTAGAGCAAGGAACCCAAGACAGGGGTATGTCTGGCATAGTTGGGAAACAACATGAAAGTCTGTGTGACTAGACTAGAGAGGACAATGAAGAACATTAGGCAATGAAGTCATATACATAACTAGGGCAGAGATAATAAAGGACATTATGGGGCATTTTACTCTGAATAAGAGAAGGACAAATTGCAGGATATTGAACAGAGGGTGATGTTTTATGCCTTATTTTTTAAATGAGTCCTTCTACATGCATCTTGAGAATATACCATAGTGGACAAGAGTGAAAATAGGATAATTTTTAGGATGCTATTGCCATTATTGTGACCATGAGTGATGGTGTCTCAGACTTGGATGGCAGTTACTAAGGTGGTGAGAAGTGATGACACTCTGGATATGTTTTAATGGTAAAGCTAGCATTATTTCTCAATAGATGTGATATAAAATATGAGAAAAATAGTAGTCAAGAATGACTTTAAGGATTTTGTCCTGAGAAACTGCAAATATGAAGTATAATTGGGAGGTGTTAATTAAGCAAATGGAGAGGCAATCAGTTTTAGTTTGATATGCTTGGTTAGAGATAATTTTTAGACTTCTGTGTTGAGATGTTGACTTTAGTGATGAGAACAGAGTTTGGGAGAGAGGCCAGGGCAAGAGATAAAATTTGAGGCGCTATCATTATACTGATGGTACTTAACTCCATAAGAGTGTGGAAATAAGGTATTCAAAATTTAAGCTGTTGGAACTTTAAAATATTTTGGCTCTTAAGAGAATGTCATTTTAGGACCCAAGTCATATAAGTAGGCAACTATAACCTAGGAAGCTGTAAAGTTTGTTTCTATGATTAGATTAGACTTTTCCCTTTCATTTTATTTTGTAAAATGTTGTAAATGACTAAAGGGTGCCAGGGAAGACTCCTTCTCTCTTAACTGATACTTTTCATTATAGATTAACTTCCCTTTTGACTTTCTCACATAAATACTTCATAACTATCACATTGTCTAAGATGAAATGTTAAATATACTCCTTTAAATTGGAAAGAAGGCTGAGTACAGTGGCCCATGCCTGTAATCCCAGTCCAGGTGGGAGGATTGCTTGAGCCAAGAAGTCTGAGACAACCCTAGGCCACATAGTGAGACCTCATCTCTACAAAAATAAAAAAATTAGCCAGGTGTAGTCCCAGCTACAGAAGGCTGAGGCAAGAGGATCACTGAACTTAAGTGGTTGAGGCTGTGGTGAGCTGTGATTGTGTCACTGCACTCCAGCCTAGGTGACAGCATGAGACCCCAACTCAAAAGCAAAAATAATAGTAATAATAAATAGAAAGGAAATGAAAACAGGCTGTTTTTTTTTTAAAGAAAATAAACTGTATGGAAAAGAAAACAAAATGTAACTAATTAAATTATTGTAACTCATAACCAAACCTTGTATAGAAAATATCATAATCCTTCTAAATTTCTTTATTTTCTGCCTATAGAAGCAAGACCTTGACATTTAATGAATCCCATTTCTCTGACCCCATTTCATGTTTCCTGGATGGCCATTCCCAGCTATTTTGCTTGAACAAACTCTTAAAAGCTGGATTCTGGTTGACAAAATGGAGACCACAAAAAGACTCAAAGTTAGCCTTTTCCTTTGACTCCCATTGCTTTGATGCTCAGCACCTGGTATCAGTGGATCTGTTTCCACCCAACTGACTTTCCCTGGAGTTTTAAGAAGCCCTTGGGGGACCCCTCTCAGGTTCCAAATCTCTCTGGCTTTAGTGAAATTCAGACTTTTTCAAGCAGCCTGATTTCATGCTCAGTGGAATCGGAGTTCTACTGCCTTAAGGAATGAATTTCATTTGTTATTTCTCTAGAGATTCTGCTCTTTGCAGGTATGTGGTTTTATTTTATTTTTTTTAATCAATATTTTTTATTATGATATTGTGAGGTACAGTTAAGGGTTAGGCATACAAATATACTTCGTTCAGGCACCCTTGTTGATAAGAGGTGTCTCCCCGTCCCCATACAGATATTTACTACCATTAATCCCATCTCCCTTCCCCTACCCCCATAGTTTCCCACCACTGTCAGTCATTTTCTTATAGTATTACATTGGATGTTCAAGGTCCACCATATGAGTGAGAACATACGATATTCAGATCTTTGTTTCTGTGAGAGATCACTCAGTATTATAGACTCTAGTTCCATCCAAGTTGCTGTAAAATTCATGATTTTGTTTTTTTTTATGGCTGCATAGTATTCCATTGTGTATATGTACCACATTTTAAAAATCCAGTCCTCTTTTGATGGACAGCGTGGTTGCTTCCAGGTTTTTGCTATTGTGAACAATGCTGCGATAAACATATGTGTGCAGGTATCTTTTTTATACAGTGATTTGAGTTCTTCAGGGTATACTCCCAATAGAAGGATTGTGGGATCACATGGGAGGTCAATATTTAGAGCTTTTAGGAATCGCCATACTGTTTTCCACAGAGGTTGTACTAGTTTGCACTCCCACCAACAGTGTAGAAGTGTTCCTTTTTCACCACACCCTCTCCAGCAACTGTTATTTTTTGTTATTGATAATTGCCATTCTGACTGGAGTTAGGTGGTATCTCAGTGTGGTTTTGATTTGCTACTCCCTGATGATTAGTGAGGTTGAACATTTTTTCATGGGTATGTTGGCAGCTTGGATGTCTTCCTTTGAGAAGTGTTTGTTCAGATCTTTTGCCCATTTTATAATGAGGTTGATTGTTTTTTTCTTTTCAGCACATTTGAGTTCCTTGTAGATCTGAGATGTTAAGCCTTTGTCAGACCTGGAGTTGGCAAATACTTTTTCCCAGTCTGTAGGCTGTCTCCCTGCTCTCTTGATGGTTTCTTTGGCTTTGCAGAAGCTTGTCAGTTTAATGAGTTCCACTTGTCTATCTTATCTCTTATGGACTGTGGGTTTCGGGTTTTGTTCAGGAATTGGATGCCAGTTCCAATTTCCATGAGGGTTCGTCCTTCATTTTCTAAGGTTCTTATGGTTTGAGGTTTTACATTTATGTTCTGATCCATTAAGAGTTAATTTTTGTGTACAGGAATAGATAGGGGTCTTGTTTGAATCTCCTGCATGTGGTCAGCCAGTTTTCCCAGCACCATTTACTGAATAGGTTCTCCTCTCCCCAGTGGTAGGTGGTGGAGGCTTTGTTGAATATGAGTTGGTTGAGAAATTGAGGTTTTGCTTCTGGAATCTCAATTGTATTCCATTGATCTATATGCCTGTTCCTGTACCAATACCAACTTGTTTTGATTATTGTAGCTTTATAGTAAAGTTTGAAGTCTGGTAATGTGATACTACCTGTTTTTTTTTTTTTTCCTGAGGATTGTTCTGGCAATTCTTGGTCGTTTGTGTTTCCATATGAATTCCTGTGTTGTTTTTTCTAGGTCTGAGAACAATGTTGCTGGTAATTTGATGGGTATTGCATTAAATCTGTAGATTGCCTTAGGTAAGATGGACATCTTCACAATGTTGATTCCTCCAATCCATGAGCATGGGATATTTTTCCACTTGTTTGTGTCATCTTTGATTTCTTTGAGCAGTGTTTTGTAGTTTTCATTGTAAAGTTCTTTCACGTCTCTGGTTAGGAAGATGCCAAGGTATTTCATTTTTTGGTGGTTATTGTGAATGAAATTGTGCTTTTTCTTTGGGTTTCTGTTTGTTTGTTATTGGTGTAAAGAAATGCGAGTGTCTTTTGCACATTTATTTTATACCCTGAGAATTTGCCAAAGTGCTTTATCAGTGTAAGGAGGTTTTTGACAGATTCTCTTGGGTTTTCAAGGTACACGGTCATGTCATCTGCAAAGAGAAATAACTTGACTTCCTCTTTTCCTATTTGCATACCCCTGATTGCCTTCTCTTCTCTGATTGCTCTAGCCAGGACTTCCAATACTATATTGAACAGGAGGGGGGAGAGTGGGCATCCTTATCTTGTTCCAGTTTTCAGGAGAAATGGTTCCAGTTTTTGTCCATTTAGGAGTATGCTGGCTGTGGGTTTCTCGTAGACGGCTTTTACTATTTTGAGGTATGTTCCCTGTATGCCTAACTGTTCGAGGGTTTTTATTAAGAAGGGGTACTGGATTTTATCAAAAGCTTTTTCTGCATCTAATGATACAATCATGTGGTTTTTGTTTTTGACATCTGTTGATGTATTTAATTATATTTATGGTTTTACGAATGTTGAACCAGCCTTGCATCCCAGGGATGAAGCCTACTTGGTCAGGATGGATGATTTTTGAGATGTAGTGTTGAATCCGGTTTGCTAGGATCTTGTTGACTATTTTAGCATCTATGTTCATCAAAGATAGTGGCCTCTAGTTCTCTTTCTGTATTGGGCCTTTACCTGGCTTGGGTATCAATGTGATGTTACCTTTGTAAAATTATTTGGGGAGAGTTCCATCTTTCTCAATCGCCTGGAATACCTTCAGTAAGATTGGTATCAGCTCCTCCTTAAATGTCTTGTAGAATTCTGCTGGATAGCCATCTGGACCAGGGGTTTTTTTTTGTAGGTAGTTTTCTTATTACGTAGTCAATTTCCTTGATTGTTATGGGTCTATTTAGGGTCTGAATTTCTTCTTGTTTCAACCTAGGCAGGTTGTGTGATGACTGAAAGTCCTCCATTTCCAAAAGGTTTTCAAGTTTGTTTCCATGCAAATGTACACAGTAGTCTCTAATGATCTTTTGTATTTCTTCAGCATCAGATGTGACTTCATCTTTTGTGTTTCTGATTGTGTTTATTTGGGCTTTTTTTCTCTTTTTCTTGGTCAGTCTAGCTAGGGACCATCGATCTTGTTTATCCTTTCGAAGAACCAGCTTTTTGTTTCATTGATTTTTTTTTGTATTATCTTTTAGTCTTCTATGTCCTGGATTTGGGCTTTTATTTTGGTGATCTGGATTCCTCTGCTGAAATTAGGGTTTTTGTGGTCTTGCTTTTCCAACTTTTTTAGGTGGTTTCTTAGGCTGTTAATTTGTGATCCTTACATTTTCTTCATGTGCTTTTGTAGGGATATAAATTCCCCTTTTACTACAGCTTTCATGGCTTCCCAGAGATTTTGGTAAGATGTTTCTTCATTTTCATTTGTTTCCAGGTATCTTTTAATCTCTGTTTTGATTTCATCATTGACCCAGGAGTTGTTTAGCATCATGCTGTTTAGTGTCCATGTCTTTGTGGGTTTTGGGGAGACCTTGTTGGTGTTAATGATTATTTTTATTCCACTGTGGTCCGAGAAGGTGCATGGTAAAATTTTAAATTTGCTTATGCTTGATTTATGGCCAAGTATGTGGTTGATCTTAGAGTACATTCCATGCGGTGATAAGTAGAATGTGTATTCTGTGGTCTTTGGATGGAGGGTTCTGTAGGCATCAATTAAGTCCATTTGATCAACAGTCACATTGAGGTTTCGGATCTCGTTGCTGATTTTTTGTCCTGATGATCTGTCTAGGGTTGTGAGTGGGGTATTAAAGTCCCCAGCTGTGATGGTATTGGAGTCAATATCTTTTTTTAGTTTACCTAGGAGCTGGTTTATGAAAGTTGGTGCTCCTATGTTCGGTGCGTATATGTTTGGGATGGATATTTCTTGTTGATGGATTGAACCTTTTATCATTATGTAGTGGCTTTCTGTATCTTTTTAAATTTTTGATAGCTTAAAGGATATTTTTTCTAAGATTAAGATTGCAACTCCTCCTTTCTTTTGTGTTCTATTCACCTGAAAATTTGTTTCCCATCCTCTTACTTTGAGTCTGTGAGTGTCCTTTCTAGTGAGGTGAGTCTCTTGAAGGCAATAGATTGTTGCCTGGTGATATTTTATCCATTTTGCCATTCTATGTCTTTTCAGTGGTGCATTTAGTATGTTCATATTCAAACTAATTATTGAAATGTGAGAGTTGATCCCTATCATAATGTTCTTACAGCATTGTTGTTCTTCCTGTTTGTGTGTTGTCTTTCTTTTGGTTTTAGAGTTGGCTCATGTGTGTTTTTAATCTTTTGCCTGTACTCTTGTGAAGAACGTTGTTGTTCTTTTTTCCTTTTCTTCTATGTTTAATACTTTCTTAAGTGTTTCTTGTAGAAGTGGTCTTGTGACAGTGTAGGTTCTTAGGGATTGGAAATCTGGGAAAGATTTCAATTCTCCCTCACTTATGAAGTTTAGCTTGGCTGGGAGGTTATTCTCAGTTGAAATTGTTTATCTTTTAGAACTTTGAAGATAGGGCTCCAAGCTCTCCTTGCTTGGAGGGTTTCTGTAGATAAATCTGCTGCTATTCTAATTGGTCTTCCCTGGTACGTAGTCTGACCTTTTTCTCTTGCAGTCTTCAGGATTTTTTCTTTTATACCTACTTTGTTTAGGTGAATTATTATATGTCTGGGAGTTGGTCTTCTCATTTGTTTTCTTGCAGGGGTTCTCTGAATCTCTTGTGTTTGAATTTTTTCATCCTTGATGAGATGAGGGAAGTTTTCTTGAATGATTTTATGAAATGTTTGTTCCAGTGTGGCCTCTGTTTCTCTCTCTGCCTCAGGAAGGCCAGTTACTCTTAGGTTCGGTCTCTTGAGGTGGTCATTCATCTCTTGCAGGTTTTGTTCTGTCTTTTTGAGCTTCTTTTCTATGCTTTTGACAGTTTGGGTTAGATCTGTGTTTTGGTCTTCGAGCTCTGAGATTCTTTCCTCTGCTTGGCTAATTCTGCTTTCCATGCTTATTAGTCGGTTATTCATTTCCATCACAGTATTCTTTACTGCTGTTATTTCTGACATCAGCTCCTTCCTATTTTCCTCTCATCTCTCTTCAATTTTTTTAATCCTCTCTATTAATATCTTGATGTCTGGGTTTGTTGCATGTAGCCAGTCATTCTGGGGGCTCTTCATTGTTGGTGTTCTGGAATCTGTTTTCTCAGTGTCTGATCTCCCAGGGGTCTGTGTGAGACCTATATTCCTCTTTTGGTTTTTCTTCCTTTGTGTGGTTTTTTCCCCTTCCCTACTTTTTCCTTCCTTCCACGTCACCATCTTCTTTAATTCGTGAATCGCCAGCAGGTGGTGCTATCTCAGGTGCTCGCCCCAGAGTGGTGGGCCTGGACAGGAACCAGCAGAGACTGGAGTGGATACCTGCCTCAGGGCACAGACAGGAGACTCATGGTGGGCAGGACATCTCGGTCGCAGGAGAGGTGGCAGCAATCCCAGCAGATCTTGCCTGCAGGGGCTTCAAGGACTGAAGTTGAGGACTGCCTCATGCATGGGTGGTGCAATGTACTATGGCCACCACGGAGCCTGCAGTGGCACCAGCGGCTGGTGTGTCTGCAGCTGCAGTGGCTGTCCAGCGGTGGTGACAGCCGAGCTCCATGTGAAGAGCAGGCTGCTGACGTTGGGGTCCACAGCCCCCAGGGAGAGAGCCCGAGACCCTCTGCATTCTCCTTTGCAGAGGGTTTCATAGACCAGGTTGCCCCATCGCCATCTTACCGGAAGTCGGTATGTGGTCTTTTGGTTAAGGTTTTGCTTGTCGTGCCAGTTTGTAATCTTTTCCCTTATTCAAAATTTTATTAAAGAGAAAGTACTTTCTCTTTAATAGAAAGAAGTGATTGTCTGTGGCTTAAGAAAATCTGTGATTTTTTTTTAACTGGTCAGGTTTAAAACTCTGTTCAAATAGATACATCTAAATTTTTCTTTTGGCCAGGCTCAGTAACTCAGCCTGTAATCCCAGCACTTTGGGAGGCCAAGGCAAGTGGATTTCCTGAGCCTGCGGGTTCAAGGCCAGTCTGGGCAGCTTGGCCAGACTTTGTCTCTATAATAAATCAGAAATTAGCTGGGCTTGGTAGCACATGCCTATAGTTAAGGCTACTTGGAAGGCTGAAGTGATAGGATCTCCGGAGCCCAGCAGGTTGATGCTGGGGTGGCCATGAGCATGCCACAGCACTCCAGCCCGGGTGTCAGAGTGAGAATCCAGCTCCAAAAAAAATATGGTTTTAATTTGCATCTCCTTGATGATTAGTGAGGTTGAACATTTCTTCATGTGTCTGTTGGCTGCTTGGATGTCTTCTTTTGAGAAGTGTCTGTTCATATCTTTTGCCCACTTTGTCATGGGGTTGTTTGTTTTTTTCTTTTTAGCATGTTTGAGTTCCTTGTAGATCCAAGATGTTAGACCTTTGTCAGACATGGAGTTGGCAAATACTTTTTCCCAGTCTGTGGGCTGTCTCCCTGCTCTCTTGATGGTTTCTTTGACTTTGCAGAAGCTTGTCAGTTTATTGAGGTCCCACTTGTCTATTGTATCTCTTATGGCCTGTGCATTTCAGGTTTTGTTCAGGAATTGGATGCCAGTTCTGAACTCCAGTCAGAATGGCAATTATCAATAACTCAAAAAATAACAGGTGCTGGAGAGGATGTGGTGAAAAGCAAACACTGCTACACTGTTGGTGGGAGTGTAAACTAGTGCAACCTCTGTGGAAAGCAGTGTGGCAATTCCTAAAAGCTCTAAATGTCAACCTCCCATATGACTCGGCAATCCCCCTACTGGGAATATACCCCGAAGAACTCAAGTCACTCTATAAAAAAGATACCTGTACACATATGTTTATCGCAGCATTGTTCACAATAGCAAGAACCTGGAACCAACCATGCTGTCCATAAAAAGAGGACCGGATTTAAAAAATGTGGTACACATACATGATGGAGTACTATGCAGTCATAAAAAAGAACAAAATCATGAATTTTGCAGCAACCTGGATGGAACTAAAGTCTATAATACTGAGTGATCTCTCACAGAAACAAAGATCTGAGTATCATATGTTCGCACTCATAAGTGGACCTTGAACAACTTGAGTAATACTATAAGAAAAGGATTGACAGAGGTGGGAAACTATGGGGGGAGGCAGGGAGGGGAAGGGAGGTGAGATTCATGGTAGTTGATATCTGTCTGGGGATGGGGGGCACACCTCATCAACAAGGGTACCTGCACAATGCATATTTGTATACCTAACCCTTAACTGTACCCCACAATTTTAAAATAAAAAAGATGTTTAATAAAAAAAGAAAAAAAACAAATAAATAAGTTCTTCTTTTGAGTGGCACAAAATTATAAAAGTCTTTTATGAGGATGTGATATGTCCCAAAGACAAAGGATCATGTGCCTCCCAGGTGTAAGATATCTTATGCAACTAAGGTCTCATGGAAGTGTTGGGGTTTAGTGCTTGTGGTGAAAAAGAGTCCCAGAAGGACTCCACAGAGAAGAATTACAGAAAAATTTTCTTAAACAGGTGGGCACATATGAGGGACTGATCTCCCAGTGCTTTAAGTGCCCAGAATTCCTGGGGTTCAGCACACAATACATGCTAGGGAACAACCAACCTAAGGGTGACAGCTTGGGGAGCTATTCCCATAAGCAGAACGTTAGATCCAAAATATCTTTCCCTTTAAGCATTTGGATCACTTAAGAAGAGACTATAAATTATAAGCAACCAGCCATCTAAAACCAAGTCCTCATTAAGGAGAGATCCACATTTAGAAATTCTAGCTGGATTCATGAACAATGCTTATGGCATCATTTTTTTTTGTCATTATTTAGAAAAATAGTCTCACATAACTTGTGATGAACCCAAATTACAATGGCCAAAGGGAGGTGCTTTTGAAATACTTTAACTTATTTACATGCTCAATTAGAGAAAGCTGACTCTAGAATAAAATAGAAAAATTGAGAGAGTAATTTCCAGTGGTATTTTAAAGTGTCCAAAAGAGGTTCTGATAAAATTATTTCTTTGCAGGAGGACAAGTAAAAGTTTGTCTAAAACAATTTCTGAAATTAAAAGGTTGCTGAAGCTTCTCTTTCTTCAGAATCTTCTCCCTCAAATGCTTTTCCTCCTCTTCCTACTCTTTCTACTTTACTGTCTGAATTATCTTACCTTTATCTTCCTTTTCCTGCCTCTGCTGTTCTGTTTCTGTTTCATGTGCATTCAGTGCTTGGTGGAGAAGGTGTGGGGGGAGGATCTGCCATAGTTTATTGACCATGGTCAAAGGTATAGTTAAGAAATTTCCTGACCCTCATCAGGACACTATTGGCATTGCCACATAATTTGAACTAAATATTTGAGCTTATGACCTTGGCTTTCTGATTTATATCCACTAGTTCACATGTTTGTTTCAGAAAGTAAGACTACAGGTTGGAAGAATAAAGTCCATTGAAGAAACCCCCTAGAGACTTTCTATAAATGTTCAGAAGAAGACTGTAAAAATGCTTGTGAAACTGCAAAGGCTTTGCTTACAGGCTTTCCTTTAGTCTTTCGAAGATAGTAGACTGGAATAAAATATAACAACATACAAAATACAACAATATTGACAAAATTCAGGTGAATCATACTTGAAAGATCTGAAAAGATGTTTAGACAATATCCAGGCTTATCTGAGGCAAATTATAATAATCATCAAAATGATACTCTAAACTCTAACTCCATAAATGGATTAGATGAATAATTAACACTAAAAGTAAAGAAACCCAGTAGTGGGTAGACCAAGCAATCTGCTTGTAAGAACTCTAAACCCGTTTTGATGCTTATACTTTTTCTGCTTTTATTATACTGTATTTTTTGTGAAGAAGCTATTTTGTGAATATAAAAGTCTCATGAGTCATTTTAACATTTGAACATGTAAGGTTATTAGTGGATAATTCACACAGCTTGACACCCAAATGAGTCACTGGGGTTTCTCTTGGTACTTCATTTCCCATTAAAAAAAAATTGAAATATTATTTACATACTATAAAATGCACCCATTTGTAGTACAATTTGATACATTTTGAGAAATGTATACCATGTCACCACTGCCACATTCAAAATATAGAACCTTTCCATGACCCTCCAAAACTCCCTCTTAACTCTGTGAAAATAAGTAATTCAAAATCTAAACTGTTGGAACTTTAAAATATTTTGAGCCGTAAGGGAATGTGATTATGAGACCTGATTTACATGACAGGCAGCTGTAACTTATGCATGTGTAACCCTTTGTTTCTCTGATTTGATGAGCATTTTTCCTTAGCTGCATTGTTGTATAAAATTTTATAAAAGACTAAAGGGAGTTAGAGAAGAGCCCTTCCTTCTTCACTGTTGATCTTTTTTTATAAATTAACTCCCCACTTACCTCTCTCACACAAAGACTTCATGACTATCACATTGTCTAAGACAGAATGTTAAACACACCTGTTTAAATTAGAAAAGAAATAAAAACAAGCTGTAAAAAAAAGGGAGGATGGAAAAAAGTGTATGTGCTAATTAAGTTGTTCTAACTCATCAAACAGCCTTATATAATTATAATCCTACTATATTTCTTAGTTTTCTGTCTATGTAAAGAAACTTTAACTTTTAACTTTGGAGCACTGTCCCTATTTCTCTAGAGTGTTTTGTGTTTCTGAGATGGCCATTTGTAGCTTTTTGAATGAATAAACTCTTAAATGGATTCTGATTGTTTCTATTACTTCAGGTTAACAAGACAAAATGAAATCACAACAGATAAAAGACTCAATAACTATGTCCTAGGAAACCCAATATCAAGAAGGCAGAAGGAAGAAAAATGAATGCAGCAAAAAAGAATAAGAAAGAAAACAAGCAAGATGATGAATAAAGTCAAGAGAAAATAATGTTTTGGAAACCAAGTGAAAAAGCTATGTATATAAATGTTTCTCTTTAGCTTATAAATTTTATGGCACTGGCCATCATTTGAAGAACAAAGAGCAAACATACAGATCTCATCTGATAGAAAAATGCTTGTCCTTTCTTCCTCACCAGTTAAAAGATTTCGAAGATAGCAAGAGACATTCCCATGGGAGCTAGCTCTAAGGAGAAGGCTCATCTTCATGTTGAACAATTTGGTCCTATCCTGTGAATGGGATTTTGATGCAGGTGGAATGATCTGTCCTCTGCTGTCTCTCCATTCTATTTGAGACTCTGGGAACCAACCTTCTGAATTAATTTCCACTATAAGACCTTTGGTATTAGGAAGATGCATAAGAATCTGTATTTCTAAGCTTGTAGCTAATTGGAAAGAAAGGGGGAAAAAAACCCAGTATTTTTAAGGAAAAGGATAGGAAAACAGAACAAAGAAAAGGCTTCCTGCCCAAACTTAATACCTGTGTCCTTAGCCAAACTCTGTGGGACTGATTGCCATGACAAAGCATAATGAAGGGTTGTATTAAAAAAATTAACAAATTTGTCTTACATAAGTTAAGTGAGGAAATGCCTTATTTATTTATTTATTCAAACATATTTATGAGTTATTTACTAAATCCAGGAGACTCAGCTAAACCCCTGGATTATAATAATGAGTTTAAAAAAATCAAGAGCTCAACCCTCATAGAGTTTATGGCTTAATTTTTTTCCTATCTTCATTATTAGCCACTTTTGAGCTGCCATAATAAATTATAAATAAATAATCAATAACATTATAAATGCAAGATTTCAACTGTAGTGAAAACTTTAATTTGCATGTACTTTGTATATGATAGATATTTGCATACAACATTTTGCATAAAATAAATAATATGCTACTATCATAAAAATATAGTACATGCCAATTTAGAGAAAATAAGCAAGTCTTTGAGGAGTTTTAGGACATTACTTGGGACAAAAGACTTGCCTGATATGTGAAATAAGAAAGAATGAATCGAATTTAAGTGTTACACTAGAGCAACTCTAACTAATCAAATTTTCTGCGATGATGCAAATATTCTATATCTGTTCTGTTTAATACAGTAGTTGCTACATGAGACAACTAAGCACCTGAAATGTAGCCAATGAGACTGAATAACTGAACGTTTAAATAGGATATATGTGGAAAGAACCAAAGACTAGGTGAAGACTTTTAAAAATAGACTTAGGAAAATGAATCTGGAACAACACAATGAGTTGAATCAGAGAAAAATGAGAATAAGAATTATCATTAAGAAGACTATTGTAAAGATTTAAGTATGTTTTAAAGTCAAGTTTTACTAAAGTGCTGTCATAAATAATTAAAAAGATTGTAGCAATTTCTAAAAGGATTCTGTTAATTTTTTTAGAAATATAACTATGTATGTAAACATAAAAACACAGACAGTATTTACTGATAGATTTGATGTATACACAGATGTAATTTTTATTCTTGATCCTCCATCCTTTCCAGTTCAAAAACTGAATGCATAAATTTGAACTTGCTAGGCAAACCAAGTAATATAAAACAGAAATGGTGAGAATTTTCCTAATACTTAGCCTCAGGTTGAGAATCACTGATGCATAGAAACCTCAGAGAGGTCAATCCTTACCTGTGACCTTCATTTCTGTGATGGCTTATTCATAGAAATCACCATCTTTGAAGAGGCAGTGGTACTGCCCATCATCATCAACTCCAACAATAAGGATCCTGAGAATCACTTTACCTTCCCCAATGGCTTCTTTCAGGAGCTTTGTCTGCTCCACATACTTGGAGATAGTTTCTCCATATAGGTCTTTACCACTCTTGTACAGATGAACAGGTTGTGTGTAGCGGTCCCTGAACCAGCGTATCTCCATGTGTTGTGTGCTCTGTGGCGGAGATAGCTGGCAATTCAGCTCAACTTCCCCACACAGTGGAGCCAAGACTGGTCCCTCTAAGTCATTCACTGTGAATTGTTCTGAGAAGGGAAATGGTAACCAAAAGGTGAGAGTAGGAGTCACAACATACCTTTTTAAAAAATCATTATATCACACATCCACACAGACAATTTATTGAGGGTAAATTCTTTTGTTTTCTCTGAAAACATTTTTCCTAACCATAAGCTGGATCCTATAGTATATGTCCTCATCACATAACTATGAATAAAACTTGAGGAACAATAGTCAAAAATGTTTGTCTCTTTTGTTCACGTCTTGCTTTTTCTGTCATACTTGATATTGCCAAGGCTCTTCAAAAAAGTCTTAAATTCAGGGGAAACACCATGTGAGAAGGGGCAGACCGAAGAGTGGAGTTATATGCTTTTTGCACAAAGTAAATTTAAAACTGTACTAGAAAATAAAGTCTATTAAAATTTAAACAAAGAGGAGGAAAAGGAAGAAAAATTAAACAATAATTTAAGAGAAAGTTGTGTAATCCACAAAACAAAATAAAAGGTCAAATCAAAAGAAATCTGCATATTCAAAGTATAATTAACAATTCCATTGAATTATAAATTGATCAGAAACACATAGAACAGGTATACTAGATCAAAGATTAATTTGTAATGTTTACAAATTCTTAAAAAACAACAAAGAAGAAACCAACAATGCAAAGGAAATATGGATTAAGTTCATAAGTAGGCAGTTCAGAGAAAAAGAAATACAATTTTTTGAGGGGAAAGAAACTCAGCCTCATTCATTAATAAAAAGGTAACTGTGAGATTACATTTTTCATCTGTAAGGTTGGAAAAGATAAAAAGTTTTGATACCTGTAACACCCACCTGACAAATTCACATATGCTGTTGGTGAACATATACATTGGTAACTATTTCAGAATAACATTTTCAATATCATGATAAAATAACACATAGCCTTTGACCAGCAGTCCTACTCAAAGAAATATTTACTATTCATACTCACAGTTATACTCAAAATGTATGTGCAAGAATGTTTGTGGCAGCATTATTTTTCTTAGTCAAAGACTGGGTACCACCTACATGTGCATCTATAAGATCTGTACCATGTAACAGGCAACTTTTGTCAGAAACGTTTAAATCTCTTATGTTACTTGTCTTAGGTCTTTCCTTTATATGCCTCTAAGTGAGCTATATTTATTTCTCCTTTGCTTAGATCTTTTTACAAATGCAAATTTTCATCACCTGTCAAGATCTCACCAGTCTGTCCCATCTTGACTTATCTTATGTCCTCCCATACTGATAACTCACATGAATTTCAATATGCATCCACAGCATGGATCACTTTCACACTGTGTAAGCGATAAGTAAATTGTGCTTCTCAATATGACTGTTAGATTTTCAAGGGCAAGTATTAGGTCTTCATTTGTTTTTTTTTTTACTCTCTGGAACACAACAGAAATCTGGATACATAAAAAAGATTTGCTGAATAGAAATAATAATTTTTTTCTAACCATAAGCTGAGTCCTATAGTACACATCCTCATCATATAACTGTGTATTAAGTCTGAGTGTTAATAATCAAAAGACTGTCATTTTTGTTTGCTTTCCACTTTTCCTGGAACACTTGATATTGCCAAGGCTCATAAGGGTAAGAGAGAGATTCATACCTGAACTTAGTGTTATCATCTGGAAGAGGTACATGACAACAAAGTATCTGGAGAAAGATAGTCCTATAGTTTCCATTACACCTATGATAAAGATGAGGTAGGTTCAGAAACAGTGATAACAGGAGTAATGTGTCACAAAATCACATATCTTCACATATTTTTGCAGTAATTAACTCTCAGAGCTGCCAGATAAATTGTAGAATCCCCAGTTAGATTTTAATTTCAGATAAGCAGTGAATTTTTAAAAAATATAAATATTTATCATGAAATATTTGGCATCTATAATTTATATTTGCTAAATCTGGAAATTCCATGGTTAAGAATCTTCAACATAATGGACCAGTAATAAGCCACAAAATTGAATCGGTAATAAAAATGCAACCAACCCATAAAACTTCTGGACTGAATGAATTCACAACCAAATTTTGCTAGACATACAAGGAAGAGCCGATACCAATCCAAGTGAAACTATTGAAAAAAATTGAGGAAGAGGGTTTTGTCCCTAAGTCATTTTACAAAACTAGTATCATCCCGATATAAAAATCTGGCAAAGATACAACAAAGAAAGAAAATCACAGACCACTATTCCTGATGAACATAGACATAAAGGTCCTCAGCAAAATACTAGCAAACTACATCCAACAGAACATTAAAAAAATTATTCACTATAATGGTGGTCTTTATTCCTGTGATGCAAGGGTGGTTTAACCTATGCAAGTCAATAAATATGATCCATTACTTAAACAGAATTAAAAACAAGAACCACATGACCATATCAGTAAATACAGAAAAATATATTCCTTTATGAAAAAACCCTCAACCACATAGGCACTGAAGACACATACCTCAAAATAATAAGAGCCATATGTCAAACCCTCAGTCAACATCATACTGAATGAGCAATAATTGAAAGCATTTCCCCCAAGAACCGAAACAAGAATGTTCGTTCTCACCATTCCTATTTAACATAGTACTGAAGTCCTAGCCAGACCAATCAGGGAAGAGAAACAAATGAAAGAGGAAGTCCAATTATCTCTCTTCTCAGACAAAATAATTCTATATTTGTACTTCAGCAAAGTCTCAGGATACAAAATCAATGTTAAAAATATTGGTAGCATTTATATACACCAATGATGTACAAGCTGAGAATCAAACCAAGAGCACAATCCCATTTAGACGAGTCACACAAAAATAAAATGCCTGGAAATACATTTAACCAAGGAGGTGAAAGATGTCTACAACAAGAACTACAAAATCTGGTGAAAGATATCAAAGCTAACACAAACAAATGGAACAACATCCCATGCTCATAGACTGGAAATGTCCACACTGCCTAAAGCAATCTATTGATTCAACAAAATCTCCATCAAACTGTCAGCATCATTTTTCACAGAATAAAAACAAATTCTTGAATTTGTATGGAAGTATAAAAGAACCTGAATAGCCAAAGCAATCCTAAGCAAAAAAGACCAAAGCCAGAAGCATCACATTACTAGATTTGAAGCTTTTCTGCAAAGCTACAGTAACCAAAACAGCTTTGTGCTGTTACAAAAATAGATAATAGACAAATGAAACAGAATAGAGAACTCAGAAATAAAGTCACTCACCTACAACTATCTGATCTTAGACAAAGTCAACAAAAATAAACATTGAGGAAAGAATATGCTATTCAACAAATAGTGCTGGGAAAACTGGCTACCAATATGATAAAAGTGATGTTTTTATAATTATAATTATAACTACATGCAGAAATTAACTCAAGATAGTTATAACTAATTATAACTACATGCAGAAATTAACTCAAGATAGATTAAAGACATAAATGTAAGACCTCAAACTATAAAAATTCTAGAAGAAAACCTTGAAAACACTCAATACTTCAGGAATGTGTCCTAGGCAATACATTTTTGTTCAAGTCCTCAAAAGCAAAAGCAGCAAAATAAAAAATTGGCAATTGGTACATAATTCAGCCATCAACACAGTAAACAAGCAACTTAGAGAGTGGGAGAAACTATGCATATGACAAAGAGCTAATATCCAGGATCTGTAAGAAACTTAAATGAATTGACAAGAAAAAAAAATAAACCTGTCAAAAAGTGAACAAAGGATATATATGTCTAGACACTTCTCAAAAGAAGACACACAAACAACCAACTCACATGAAAAAATGCCAAACAACACTAATAATTAGAAAAATGCAAATTAAAATTTCAGTGAGTTACCATCTTATACCAGTCAGTATGTTTGTTATTACAAGTAAAAAACCAATAGATATTGGTGAGGTTGCAGAGAAAAGAATACTCCTACACTTTTGGAGGAATGTAAGCTAGTTCAGTCCCTGTGGAAAGCAGTTTGGAAATTTCTAAGAGGAGTAAAAATAGGTTTACTATTAGACCCAGCAATAACACTACTGGAGATACACCCAAAGAAATATAAGTAGTTTTACCAAAAAGACACTGGCACTCATACGTATACTGCAACACGATTCACAATAGCAAAAACATGGAACTAATCTAAGTGCTCACCAGTAGTGGACTGGATAAAGAATATGTGGTACATATATATCATGGAATACTATGCAGTCATGGCCTCTACAGCAACTTGGATGCAGCCGGAAGCTATTATTCTAAGTGAATTAACACAGAAACAAAATACCAAATACCACATGTTCTCACCTATAAGCAGGAGTTAAACACTAGGTACATAGGGACATGAAAATAAACACCTACCTTGGTGCAATTTTTGGAAAAAAGAAACATCTCTTTTTCCACGATCATGTAAGCTAAAATAAAGAAGCAAGTTGAAGAAAAAAAAAAAAAGAAAGAAAATAAACACCAAGTACACACGGACATAGAAATGAAACAGCAGATACCGGAAACTTCTAAAAGGGAGGGAGAAGGATGAAGGTAAGGGTTGAAATACCATCTATGGAGTACAATGTTCACTATTTGGGGGACAGGTTTGATGGAAACCCAAACCTCACCATCACACAATATTCCTGTAAAAAAAAACATGCACATGGTATTTTAGATAGCTCTTGAATCTAAAATAAAAATTTAAAAAGGAATGGTTAAAATAATGACCAAGTCCAGCAATAGGCTTCTTTTCCATTAATGAATTGCTTCTTCCTAGGCTAAATGTTATTCGTCTTTTGATTTTGTAAACTTCATCAGGTGACCTGCTTCTCTAGAACATGACAGGAGATTTAGAGGGTAGGTCCTCATCTCCAAAGCCTTGATAACCTAGGCATCTGCCACATTTAGTTACAAAGGCCTAGCATTCAGGATCTACAAGGAACTCAAACATGCTGAAAGGAAAAACAAAACAAAACAAAAAACAAACAAACAAAAACCCTAGCCCCATTAAAAAGTGGGCAAAAAACATGAATAGACACTTCTCAAAAGAAGATATATGGGCAGCCAATAGTCACATGAAAAAGTACTCAGCCTCACTCATTATCAGAGAAATGCAAATCAAAACAACATTGAGATACCACCTAACCCCAGTAGGAATGGCCATCATTAATAAATCAAACAACAACAGATGCTGTTGAGGATGCAGAGAAAAAGGAACACTTCTACACTGCTGGTGGGAATGCAAGCAAGTGCAACCTTTTTGGAAAACAGTGTGGCAATTTCTAAACGAACTAGACCTTGATCTTCCATATGACCCAGCAACCCCCACTGGGAATATATCTGGAGGAATTCAAATAATTCTTCAAAAAAAGATATACATGTTAATTGCAGCACACACATGTTTGTTGCAGTACTATTAACAATAGCAAAAACATGAAACCAACTGTGCTGCCCATTGAAACTGAACTGGATTAAAAAAAAAAGTGGTACATATACACAATGGAATGTTATGCAGTCATAAAGAAGGACAAACATATGGACTTTGCAGCAACTTGGATGGATTTAGAATCTATCATACTCAGTAATCTATCACAGAAACAAAGAATAGAGTACCACATATTCTCACTCATAAGTGGACCCTGAACATTCACTATAATACTATAAGAAAGGGATTGGCAGTAAAGGGGTACTGCTGGGGTGAGGAGGGTGGAAAGACACAACATCAATAAGGGCACCTTATCTCAAATCAGGCAAAGTGGGGACCAAAGGGAGGTCCAAACTTCACCTGTATTATGACCACTCGTATACCTAATCCTGAATTGTACCCCACATCTTTAAAATAAAAAATTAAAATTAAAAATTAAAAAAAAGTTTAAAGACAGAGATTTAGCCCTTTATTCTGGTGAGATGAGTCAAGTGGCCACTATATAGGAGGGAATATGACTTTATTTTCTTTAGTTATGACAATACCTCTGAATTTTCTGCTTCCGGAGGACTCATAATTAGAGACAGATGAGCCTATATTGTCTATATGAGCTTACATGGCCATTGAGAACAAAGGGAGAAATATGGTCTATTTCAGTTCATTGTGAAGGTTTTTTCATCAGTCTTGGCTTTTGACTTGGCAGACAAATGTGATGGCTATTTCTTCCTCCAATAATAATAATAATAATAATAATAATTTGTTAGGTGCTATCATTATAGAGAAGTGCACAGATACTTGGTTGGTAACAATCATGTGAAAATACCATCCTGTGTATGTGGGCAGCCCTTGCAACCCTGGAGAGCAATTCTCTTGATAGCATCACAGTAAGGAGAAATTCCACAAAGGCTTTACTAGTGAGGCTATGTCTGCATTTTGAAGAATGAGGTGGCGATCTCATGGAATGTAAAAAGAATGAGGACATACATCAGAATGAGGACATACATCAGAGAATTGAGGAATACTTAGTAAGATTAAGGAGTGAGGAAGAGGGCACATTGTGAAGGACTTCACACACCAGATTAATGAATTTAAAGTTTATGCTCTAGGCTAGGGAGCTATAACGAGGGTAAAGGACAGTATACATAGTGACTAAAAACAAGTTCCTGCAAATGGTACTGCAAGTTAGTAAAACTCTGTGACTCTGCTTTTTTAGCTGTAAAGAGCAGAAAATTACTTCTTCCTTATTATGTTTATTATTGGAATTGATGGACTTACTATATCCATTGTGTTTGGAATAGTGTCTAATAACTACTGTGTTGTAAAGTATAAGTACTATAAAAAACTTAACAACCATAAAGTATTTGTTTTCTTATCATTTTTAGTATATTGAAGTTTAGTATTTAAGAGAGGTAAGAAAGCAAGAGCTTTGGAATCAGATTCAAAATCTTCTTCTACTACTTAACAGTTGTGTGACCTCAGATGCCTAGGTAACCACTCTGTGTCTCTGTTTATGATCTGAAAAGCAGATAATAGGAGTATATACTACATACAATTAAATTATATTGATATAAAGTGTTTGATTAAAAAGTAAGTCATAACAAGTGCTCAAGAAATGTTATCTCTAGCTATTAGTGAAGATTTTGAAATCATGGCATAGTATATCCAGATTTACATATTTGAAATGTCATTCTGAAGACTAGACAGAGCCCAGAGACAGAAATGTAATATGACAAGCTGCAATAAACATTTCAGCTCAAGTGGGTGATTTTGGGAAAGGAATGCAAGATTGTGATATAAGAGATACAACAATTGTACAACTACTATGTCTCAGTGAAGGTAGGGAAATGGTAGAGATGTACGTTCATATGACTCCTGAGTTTCTGGTATTTGTGAATGGTTAATAAAATGCCTCATGAGATATGACAGGAAACTTGAGAAGAAAAGCAATTGATCTTTAAATTGATCAAATTTTAAGTTTCTATGCAATTGTTTTTATTTTTTCTGTTAAATTTTGTACATATGACATGCCCTGTTAAAGCTGTTAATATAAATGACTTCATCATTAGATTTTTAAGTTTTCAGGTATAGAAATAATATATTCTCAGCCGGGCTCGGTGGCTCAGCTTGTAATCCCACACCTTTGGGAGGCTGAGGTGAGTGGATTGCCTGAGCCCGCGGGTTTGAGACCCGCCTCGGCAGCGAGACCTCATCTCTACAATAAATGAAAAAATCAGCCGGGTGTGGTAGCGCATGCCTGTAATTCCGGCAACTTGGAAGGCTGAGGCGGAAGGATTGCAGGAGCCCAGCAGGTCGAGGCTGCGGTGGCTGGGAGCGGCCACTGCATTCCAGTCTGGGTGACAGAGTGAGACTCCAACTCAAAAAAAAAAAAAAGAAATTATATATTCTCATACCAAAGTATGTCATAGAATCCTGCATTGTGTCTAACAATATAGATATGCTAGATATCACCTGCTTGCTCTTCTAGATCCAATCTCCATTCTTCTCAACCCTGTTCTGTTTCCCAGAAAGTTAAGCCCTAATATCTATAGCAATCAATGCTCCTCCCTCTGGTTTCTGACCAGGTTTGGCAAGTACGCATAATAAGCAAGAAATTACAGGAATGAGAGGGAGTGAGGCTGGTGTATGTGCTCTCTCAGTTTCCTTCTTGTGTTGCTGTGGTGAGCTGGATGTATAACTAAAGTCAAGATTTCCATTAAAAATTAAAAAGCCTGTGCCTTTGGGAGGCTGAGGTGAGTGGATTGCCTGAGCCCGCGGGTTCGAGACCTGCCTGAGCAACTTGGCGAGACCTCATCTCTACAATAAATAAAAAAAAATCAGCCGGGTGTGGTAGCGTATGCCTGTAATTCCAGCTACTTGGAAGGCTGAGGTGGAGGGATTGCCGGAGCCCAGCAGGTTGAGGCTGTGGTGGCCGGGAGTGTGCCACTGCACTCCAGTCTGGGTCACAGAGTGAGACTCTAACTCAGAAAAAAAAAATTAAAAAGCCTCACTAGGCAACCATCTCTGTCCTCAGATTTTAGTTACAACTTTCTACTCCCACTCCTTCAGTTCTATGGGTTGTCACAATCCTTTTATTTTAGCTCCTTGGTATTGCACTACTCCTCAGGAATTCCCCACACCTTGCTCACACATTTGTAAATCATCTCTTTATTCAATGCTCCTCACATTTGAGCATGTCATCTGCTTTTTTTTTGGCTAGCAACCTAGCTGATACAGGAATTGGTATTGAAAGTGACTCCCAGAAAGAGACTCTCAAAATGTAATTCTGAATATGGGTTGTTCATGTGTTTGAGAAGGGCACAGATAACCTTTTGGGGGGGGAGGGAAATGGCAAGGGCAATGTATAGCATGCTATGGCACCAAAATCAATTTGCCAATACTGCTGAAATAGAATTTGCCACAAGTAAAGAGCAAGGCACAGAGAAAAGAAGAAAATGACTTGGTTATATGACAAAAAGAGTAATAATCAAGACTGTAGAGCCCTTTACTTTCTTCTGACTTCTCTTGAAGATGAACTTAAGAAAGAAGGAAATCAAAAGCTATTAATATGCAAGTGAAAACATATTTGGAGGTCTACATCACAGCTCTGAAATAATCCCTCAACTTCCTACTCATAAGACATGCAGTTGAGAACTAGTGTCTGATTTTAAGGACTACAGTGCTGGAACAACAACAAAATGCTACACCTTGAAAGTCTCTTAAGCTAACAGAGAAATAGAGCAGAGGGCATTTTGGTGCACACAGAGAACATCATGCATGGGATCAACCACATGGGATTTCCTGTAGTCCAAATTGTTTGGTTCTCACCTCTGCTGAGTGTTCAGCTTTTAATTTTCAGGGAACTGACAGGTTGAGTGGTCACATTCACCACAGAGGGCATGCTAATTCATCCTGAAGGAATAAATACTTTACGATTGGATCTGATTTCCCTGCAAGATAGTAGTATTCATGCACAGCCATTCACACACATACAGAATGCCCTTTTCATCACATGGTATGCCATATAATACTGTATCTCACAAGAGCAATCATTTCACAACAAAGGAAACAGCAATGGGCTCAAGATGGTGAAATTCACTATTTTGAGTGAATGACCCAGATATAGCTGATTTGATAGAACCTCACATAGTCTCAGATAGGACTGACTCTATGACATGTGGGATATGCTTTAAACTAGTGGCTACCTTATTGTATCATTTCTTCTGTGGCAGAATTCACAGGCCTGGAAACCAGGGAGCGATGTGGGAGGTGATACGCTCACTATTTGGCTTTATATCCTACCTGAACTTTGCTTCTCTTCTTACATCTTCACCTCCATGTGTTTGGAGGTTGTTGGGAGCCAGCCTTGGAGGCCCGCCTGATTGACAAAGTCCAGGTGCACTGAGGACCCCCGGCCGCAAAGCGAGTCCGGGCAGCTGAGGCCCCTCTGTCTTCCATCTTTGCTGTTAGTATGGTCGAAGAATTCTGTACAGTTGAGCATGAAGAAAACAACGTTTATGTGAAGAACTAACAGCTAACCTGGGAATGTCATGGTTCATTGTTCCATTTCCCACTATGCCGTTTGGCCTTTTCTAACATATGCAATGGTTAAACTCTGAGGCACATCAAGAATGCTTTCTTTCACTTGGTTATAAGTTACTAGATATTGCTTGAGTAAAAAATGATATAAGTATATTCACTCCTTATTTGATTTAGAATTATGTAGTTTAGTGTTTAGACATAAGGTTTTTTAGAAGCACAAGTTTATAGTAAGTTCATTATGAATTCATTATAAGTTCTAACACTTATCTAGGAGTTATGTAGGTGATTTATAACAGTTTTCACAGATTTAGGATGAAGATTAATCGTTAAGGTTTTTACTTAATTCAATAGTTAAAATTTTAAGTTAATGTATATAGAGTGGGTTTTCACTGAATTCATAATATGCTAACTGGATACTTTTATGATAAATTAACTAAATACAGACAGCAACCTTGGGGGCCTGGGAAACATCACTAAAAGCTTCTTTTGAGTTTTCCTTAGAAATACACACTGCAGGATAAGAGAAAAGTAATGAAGACACCTGGACAAGAAAGGTGATTACGAAGCTTTGGAGGTCATAGAAGCCCCAGAGAGAAAACTCCTGATACATGGAGAAATGTGCACTTGGAAACTTTCTTGAGACATTTCAAGGACTGTAATTTGGGACTTTGGACTAAAACTATCATTTTTGGCTTTAAGAATAAGACTCATTGACTGAAAGTAGATAGTGTTCTTGGTTTGTTCATTGCTTCTAAGACCACTAGATGGTGGTAACTTTTAAAGGATAATGTACGTGAAGGAATTTTCTTTGTCTTGCCCCTTTACGAATGGTATAAAAGCTTTCTGTTAACTAACAGTAAATGGCATCTGTCCTGCAGACATCTGTCCTGCAAGCAGGTGTTCAAGTATATTATTTCGTCGTAAGTTCCTTCTTTCACCTGCTCCATCTCTCCTTCAGGAAACCTCACACCCGGCGGGAGTAGGACTCCAACAGGAGGTCCTAGGATTCATGGAGGAATGTTTTCCCCATGGAACACCATTATGAATCTGATGAATTAGAAGCTGAGACTGCCCTCTAGTCATTTTGTGTTTCTCACACCACTGAATCAAGAGTCAGAAAAGTGAATCTCTGGAGAGCTGTAGGTACTGATCTAGTGAGCAAAGAAATGTCTTGACCAATAGTTTTGGTCTACAGAAAACTATAGAAGCAACCCAATAAAAGTATTGCAGTGTTTTCTCAACATTTTCTCTACTCTCTACACCTCTACAAAGGTTCAGATCCACAGAAATAAAACCATAAAGGAGTCCATCAGGTTAAAAACCTCATCTAGCTAAGGTGCTAATTGAAGGCATGGAGAACAAAGAATGTGTGGTGGAAGAAGGCAGTCAGTTACCCTGTTTAGATGTCTGTGACCAGCTGTCTATCACAGCAGTGTTTTAAGTTTATTAACTATGATTGTTTGCCTAAGATAATTTATATAAATAACACTGGTGATGATAGTCTAGTTTCAGGCAGTTAATAATGGCCAAATTAATGTTACTAATCAGGATATGGTAGCTTATAGGATTGGGATCCCCCATTGGTAAGAATACAAACTTTTCACTTAGCTGAAGGACAGGACTAGACTGTGGGCAAAACCTGCTAAGAGGCAAAGTGATGGACTATGCTGGATATCTTATTTTGTCTATTCACATCTAGTCTTCATACTTCTCCAAAGGTAATTTGTAATAATTTGGGAATGAAAGCCCAATATGGATATTTGAAATATGGGATAACAGTAATGAAGTTGTTATAGAAAAATATAGTTTTTTTGAAACTTTGCTATAGAAATTCACAAATTTTAATCTCACTCATGAGAATTCTGACATGATTGGCTACATTTTTTTCATACTGTATATATAGCTTTTAGAAGATGTTCAAATAATGTCAAGTCAGGTTTAAAAGGAACAAAGTTTCAGACCAGAAAAATGAAAAAGTTTGGAGATGAATGGTGGTAATGGTTGCACAACAATGTGAGTGCATTAATGCTACAGAGAGATAAATTCTAAATGGTGAAAATTATAAATTTTATGTTATGCATATTTTATCACAATTAAAAAAAATGTTAAACAAGAAAGCAAATATGCCATCAACTTACTGTAAACCTTAATATAAATCACATTCAAATTTCCAGGAAAGTGAATCAGATAACTAAAGAAGAGATGTATGCCTTCAACCCAGTGTGGTCACAGAAATTTTCCTCATATAAAAACAATGTTCAATCCATTTTTTTCTGCTGTTTTTATTTTAAGCAAAATTAAAGTGTTTTTGATATAGCCACCTTGTCTGTGGAGGATAACTGAGTAAACTACTTTTGCTGAAGTTTTTCATGTCATCTTTTGAAAGTCAGTACTTTTGCAGATTTAATATTTTAAAACTCATCTTAAGTATCCCATAATGAGATATTTCTTTTTCCCGCTCTATTTTTAAAATCTCAGCTAGCTACACTAGAGAAGAAGTATTCTGATTGTAATACTTTGCAATGGCAACTAATCTCACTACCAGATAACTGAGGAATAACATGCATGGAAATAATATTTATTCTTTATCAAACCATATTCTAGAAATCGAGAAATTTGCAGGAACAAAATGCTACTGAGTGAGTTTCTACTAACCCATAAAGAAAAAAAAAGAATAAATTATCCCTGAAGGTGACTAACACTTGTCAATTCATCCATCTTTTTGAACTTTCAAATTTCAATAGTCTTCAAATATAGGTCTGTCAAGTCCCTAGAAATGTAGAATAGGATTCCTCCAAGAAGGCACAAGGATTAGGGAAGGATAGAAAAAGTGAAGATTGTCAATGAAGAGAAAGTTGTGCCTCTAAAGCTTACTAAATCTGCTCACTTACTTGAGCCTGGTGATCTGAGTCAGCTCTTTGTTGTCCCTACAGAATGAATTCCAGTCAAGTCCCTCAAATTTCCAATAGTGCTTCAGCAGTTTTCCTGTAACCAGGGCAAAGTATGCCAGAGTCAGAGAGGGATCAGGCAAACAGTCTACCAAGACTTCTTCTTCTGCCATCAACTCTGGGCATCTGATTCTGCCAGCCTGATACTCATGTTTCATTCCAAGGGAAATTCCCAAGGGACTGACTGCTTCAACCTGTGGGTAGAAATCTTTGTTCAACTTCAGTGATCACAACTGGCAGTGTTCAAGTTCTGACATGACTAGCCTTACACTGAAAGGAAGAGAAACAATCTGATTTAAGTACTTACTTCATGTAATGGTGCTGAATGAAAGGCCTGTAATAAATTTATTCTGAATGCTGTACCTCTACCTAGAGAGGAAAGAAAAAGAGCCATGGAAGGAAGCACAAATAGATAGTAATAGATAAATAATTATTAAAATAGAATTTTAAGAATTATATATTATATATGCAACTTGAAGATATATTATATATTTTACATATACATATATTTAAGTAATGTACTATTGTTTCATATAATATATGAAGGTACATATTTATATATAATATAAATGTATAAGTATATATAACATATAGCCACTTACGTCAGTACATATATAAATATATTCATGTATGTATATACATGAATATATATGTTTATGTATAGATGTTTACATATATAACTATATGTACAAATACATGTGTGTTCATATCATATAACTATATAAATATGTGCAATATCTGTATATGTCTAAATGATTATACAAGCATATATATGTACAGTAATCTCTTGATATTCTCAGGTGATTGATTCCAGGATCCATGAGGGTATCAAAATTTGAGGATATTCATCTCTTCTATAAAATGGTGTAGTTTTCAAAGAACTCTGTTCATATCCTTCACTCTGCATTAAATCATCTCTAGATTACTTATAGTGTCTAAAACAATGTAAAATGCTATGCAAATAGTTGCTGTATTTTATTATTTTATTTGTATTTTTTATTGTATTATTATTTTTTCTAAATATTTTTCATCTAATTGTTGGTTCAATTCTCAGATGCAGAACCCACAGATACAGGTATATTTTTTAAATTTCATCTTAAAAATTTTAATTAACACATAAGTGTACATATTTACAGAGTACAAAGAGATATTTTGATAAATGTAATGATGAAATCAGGGTAATTAGCTATCCATCACCTCAAACATTTACCATTTCTTTGTGGTAGGAACATTCAAAATCCTCTTGCCTAGTTATTTTGAGATATACAATAGCTTATTGTTGACTATAGTCACTCTATTGTTCAGTAGAACACTAGAACTTATTATTTCTTTCTAATTGTAACTTTCTATCTAATAACCAATCTCTCCTCATTTCTTCCTTTTCCTGAAGTTCCTCAGTCTCTGGTTACCACTGCTGTATTCACTACTTCTATAAGATCAACTTTTTAACATTCCACATATATGTGAGATCATGTGGCATTTGTTTTTCAGTGCTTGTTTATTTTACTAAGCCTAAAGACTTCCAGGTTCATCTATTTTGTTGCAAATGACAGGATTTTATTCTTTTTTATAGCTGAATATTAATCCATTGTATATATATCCCACATTTATTTTTTTTTTTGAGTTGGAGTCTCACTCTGTCACCCAGACTGGAGTGCAGTGGCCGCTCCCGGCCACCGCAGCCTCGACCTGCCGGGCTCCGGCGATCCTTCCGCCTCAGCCTTCCGAGTAGCCGGAATTGCAGGCATGCACTACCATGCCCGGCTGATTTTTTGATTTATTGTAGAGATGAGGTCTCGCCTGCCCAGGCGGGTCTCGAACCCGCGGGCTCAGGCAATCCACTCGCCTCAACCTCCCAAAAGCGCGGGATTACAGGCTGAGCCACCGAGCCGGCCATATCCCACATTTTAAAATCCATTCATCTGTTTTCATTTCTTGACTATTGTGAATAGTGCTGCAATAAATGTGGGTGTGCAGGTATTTCTTTGACATACTGATTTCATTTCCTTTGAATCTGTATACAGTAGTGGTATTGCTGGATAACGTGGTAGTTCTCATTTTATTTTTTTTTTTGCGAAACCTCCATAGTGTTTTTTATAATGACTGTGTTAATTTACATTCCCACTAACAGTGTGTAAGGATTTCTCTTTTCATCCTTGCCAACTCTTGTTATCATTTGCCTTTTTATAAGTCATTTTAATTGTAATAAAGTGATATCTCATTGTGGTTTTGATTTACATTTCTCTGATGATTAGAGACCTTGAGGATTTTTTCACTCCTATTGACCATTTTTATGTCTTGTTTTCATAAATGTCTATTAAGGTAATTTGTCCATTTTTAATTGAAATATTCTTATCTGTTGAATTTTTAGTTCCTTATATATTCTGGATGCTAACCTCATGTAAGATGTATAATTTTCTCCCATTCTGTACATTTTCTTTTTACTCTGTTCGAAACTGGCCAAATTGTCCCATAAAACTGATTTTTATGGTATTTGAATAAACATAGAAATTTATCTTCCTGGTTCTTAGAACTTTAGAAACTTACATTTGTCCTATCTTAATTTCTTGCCAGGACACGGACCCTCAGGCATCCCCAAAGAAATGGAAACTTCTCAGATCACTGCTGATCCAGACAAGGAGACACCAGATACCTCATCCATCAGAACTGACCATCGCTGCCTGTTGACCAACTCCTATTCCTTATTGCTCTAATTCTTGTTTTCCCATACATAGTTCCCACTGACCAACTCCTCTTTCTTACCCCTCCCTAATTCCTATTTTCCCACCTGTAGTTACATTTCTTTCCTGCTGTATGAACCCCTAATTTTATTTCACTGGGTAGACAGATTTGAAAGCTGTCTCCTACCTCCTGGATGACGTTACTCATCTTAAAAAGACTTTCTTCCCTGGCAATATGTGTGGTCTCCATGATTTACTTCTGTGGGGTGAGCAACTGGACCTTGGCATTTGGCAACATGTTGACTGTTTTTTTTTACTATGCAGAAGCTTTTTGGTTTAATGTAACCCCATATGTCTATTTTTGCTTTTGCCTCCTATGTTTTTGAGGTTTTTATCCAAAAATTCTTGCCTAGTTCAACGTCAAGAGTTTCCTCTGTGTGTTTTTTAATAGTTTCATAGTTTTGAGTCTTATATGTAAGGCTTTAATCCACTTTGCTTTGATTTTGTATAAGGTAAGAGATAGGAATCTAGTTTCATTCTTCTGCATGTGGAGACTCAGTTTTCTCAGCACCATTTATTAAAGCGATTGTTCTTTCCCCAGTGTGTGTTCTTAGCACTTTTGTCAAACCCAGCTGTATATACATGAATTTATTAGCTCTCTAATTTTTTCCATTGGTCTACATATCTGCTTTTATGACAATAATATGGTGTTTTGGTTACTATAACTTGTGGTGTATTTTGAAGTCAGATAGTGTGATGACTTCAGCTTGTTTTATTTTTTAAATTTTTTGCAAGTTTGCTTTGACAATTTGAAGTCTTTTGGGGTTCCATACAAATTTTAGGATGTTTTTCCCATTTCTATGAAGAATCCCATTGGTATTTTGACAGGGATTGCATTAAATCTGTAGATAACTTTTGATCGTATGATATTTTCACGATATCCACTCTTGCAATCCATGAACATAAAATATCTTTCTATTTATATGGGTTTTCTTCAATATCTTTTATCCAAGTCTTACAATTTTTGTTGTAGAGATTTTTCACCACTTTGGTTAAATTTATTTCTAAGTATCTTATTCTACTGTAGCTATAATGAGATTATTCTTTTGATGTTTTTCAGATAGTTCACTATTAGCATATTAAAACCATACTGCTTTTGCATGTTGATTTTGTGTTCTGCAACATCACTGATTTGTTATTTCTAAGAAGTTTTTGGTGGAATGTTTAGCATTTTCTGTATATAGGATTGTGTCATTTGCAAACAGGAGCAATTTGATTTTCTTCTTTCTAACTTAGATGTCTTTTATTTCTTTTTCTTACTTAACTGCTCTAACTAGGACTTCAACTACTATGATGAATAGAAGGTGTGAAAATAGTCATCCTTGTCTTGTTCCAGATTTTAGAGGAAATGTTTTCAACTTTTCCTATTTAATATGATGTTTGCTATTGGTTTGCCATATATGGCCTTTATTGTGTTGATTTTCTTATATATCTTCTACACATAGTTTATTAAGAGTTTTAGTCACGAAGGAATGTTGAATTTTGTCAAATTATTTTTGTATCTAATGAAATGATCACATACTTTTTGTCCATTTTTCTGTTAAAGTGATATATGGCATTTATTAATTTGCATTAAACCAATCATGCATACCTGGGCTGAATACCATTTGATCATAGAGAGTGATCTTTTCTAATGAGCTATTGAATTTGGTTTGCTTGCATTAGTTTAGAGTTTTTGCATTTGTATTTATCAGGGACATTGGCCTATGGTTTTGGCATCAGGGTAATGCTGGCCTCATAGAATGAGTTTGAAAGTGTTCCTTCTTCACTTTTATATAATCATTTGAGAAAAATTGCTATTAGCTCTTCTTTAAATTTTTAGTAGAATTCAGCAGTGAAGTCATCAGGTACTGGGTTTTTCTTTGTTAGTATGCTTTTTATTACTGATTCAATTTCTTTACTCAGTATTGGTCTGTTCAGATTTTCTATTTCTTCATAATTCAATTTTGGCAAAATATAGGTGTCAAAGAATTCATTCATTTTTAAACAAATTATCCAACTTGTTTTCATATAATTGTTCATTATAGCTTCTCATAATTCTTTGTACTCTGTGGTATCACTTGCAATATCTCCTTTTTTCCTCTAATTTTATCTATTTGAATTTTTTCTTAGTCTAGCTAAAGATTTCTTGATTTTTTTTAATCTTTAAAAAACCCCAATTTTTTGTTTCATTGGTCTTTTGCATTGGTTTTCCATCCTCTGTTTTATTTATTTCTGCTCTGATTTTAATATTTTCTCCCCTTTACTAATTTTGAGTTCTTGTTTTTCTAGTTCTTTGAGGTCCAACATCAAGTTGTTTATTTGAGATATTTTTTCTGATTTTTGATGCTGTCACTTATTGCTGTAAGCTTCCCTTTTAGAATTCCGTTTGCCATATCCCATAGATTTTAATATATTTCATTGCCCTTTTGTTGTTGTCGTTTCTCTAAAGAAATTTAAAAATTTCCCCTGTAATTATTTCACTGATCCATTGATTATTCAGCAGCTGTTGTTTAATTTTCTTCTATTTGTAAAGTTACTGAAGTTCCTCCTGTTATTATATGTATTTCTAGTTTTATACTGCTGTGGTCAGATGCTTGATATAATCTGTATCTCTTAGATTTGTCAAGGGTTGATTTGTGGCCTAAAATATGATCTATTCTGAAAATTATTCCATGTGTAGTTGAAAAGTGTGAGTGTTCTATAGCTTTTATTTATTTCTGCAAATGTTCTGTAAATGTATGTTAAGCTCATATGGTGCAATTTAAATTTATTTTTTCCTCGTTGATTTCTGTCTGGATAATCTGTCCACTGATGAAATATATGTGTTAAAGTCTCCAACTATTTTTGCATCACAGTCTATTTTTCCCTTTTGATCTGATAATATTTACTTTATATATTTGAGTGTTGTTGGGAACATGTTTATTTACAATTTACAATTGATCTCTCATTTTTTTTTGAGTTGGAGTCTCACTCTGTTGCCTAGACTGGGCTCACAGCCACCGCAGACTCGAACTGCTAGGATCAGACGATCTTTCTGCCTCAGCCTTCCAAGTGGCTGGAACTACAGGCACATGCCACCACACCCAGCTAATTTTTTTGATTTATTGTAGGTACAGCGTCTCACCAAGCTGCCCAGGCTGGTCTCGAACCCCTGGGCTCAGGCAATCTTCTCGCTTCGGCCTCCCAAAGTGCTGGGATTACAGGTTTGAGCCACCATGCCAGGCAATTGATCTCTTTATTGTTATATAATGGCCTTGTTTGTCTCTTTTTAGTTTTTTATTAAGTCTATTTAATCTGATATAAGCATAGCTACTCTTGTATTTATAGGACACACATATGTATCAGATAAATATGTGTATATGTTTGATACATGTGTATGTGTAAATCATAATATATACATATATGTATATATTATTTGTACATGGGACTGTGCAAATAATAGTCATATATGGGTATATGTTTATATAAAATATATATGTACATATGTGTATATATATTTGTATATAAATCTACAATCTGTGAAGAGTACAAAGTAAGGTAGTCACAAACCAGTTAATGTGTAACTGGAAAGATTTGAGAGATCTGTTTACACTGTAGAATTAATAGGTAGAATTGATCAAATGATGGAGTTGAGGGAAATAAAGTCTTTCAGAATGTCTTCCAGATTCAGCCTTTGAATGACTGGATAAAAGGAAATGTTATTTAAGCTATGACTTCAGAGAAGAGCAACTTTTTAAAAATGAGAGCAAAATGTGTTGACTGTGAATGAATAAGTTTTGTGTGACAGAGACTAAATTTAACTTATCCTTGGAATCCTGAGTAATTTATATTAAAGAGGCACCTAGTTTGATGGATCTAGAGCTTATGGTTTATCTTTGACCTCCCTATCAGAGAGCTTCAGTTAGGGAAAGGGGCTACTGGCCTTATCACTACTAGGCTTCCAGAAGTCCTTCATTGGGCTTTCCTTTTATCCTAATGGCTTCAGGACCTCAGGATGTCTTGCTCTGTAGTTGCCCCATCCACACTCAACGTTGATGCTACAACCCTAGGTGTATATGACACACACCTCAGTTTCCTTCTTCCATGATGCACTTAAAACACAAAAGCTGACCCCTTTCTTTTAAACATTTTGCTGCCATTCACTTTAGGAAAACAAACATGTTAATGAAGTAACTTAGGTGGAGATGTGAATTATCTTATAACATTAAAAAGTGCTTAGGTTTTTGTGTGTGGCAATAGGTAGGGACCAGCTTCACTCTGCTTGTGGTCAGCGAGTTTTCCTAGCACCACTTACTGAACAGGGTCTCCTCTTCCCAGTGACTGTTGTTGATGGCTTTGTCAGAGATGAGTTGGTTGAGAAATTGAGTTTTGCTTCCAGAATCTCTATCCCATTCCATTGGTCTATATGCCAGTTCTTGTACCAATACCAGGCTGTTTTGATTATTTTAGCCTTATAATAAACTTGAGTATAGAAATGTGATATCTCCCACTTTGTTTCTTTTGCTGAAGATTGTGTTGGCTATTTTTGGTCATTTATATTTTCATATGAATTACTGTATTGTAACTTCCAGGCTTGAGAAGAATGATGTTGGTAATGTAATGGGAATTGCATTGAATCTGTAGATTGCCTTGGGTAGGATGGACATCTAACAACATTGATTCCTCCAATCCATGAGCTTAGAATATTTTTACATTTGTTTGTGTCTTTGATATCTTTGAGCAGTATTTTGTAGTTTTTGTTGTAAAGCTCTTTCACTTCTCTAGTTAGGAAGATGCCAAGGTTTGTTTGTTTATTTATTTATTTATTATGTGTGGCTATTGTGAATGGAACTAAGTTTTTATTTGATTCTCTGCCTGTTTGTTGTTGGTGTATAAAAATGCAACTGTCTTTTGCACATTGATTTTGTACTCTGAGACTTTGCCAAAGTCATTTATCAGTGCAAGGACACTTTTGACAGATTCCCTCGAATTTTCAAGGTATAGGATCATATTGTCTGTAAAGAGCTTAGCTTCTTGTTTTCCTATTTGGATACCCTTAATTTCCTTCTCCTTCCTGATTGCTGTAGCCAGAACTCCCAATACGATGTTGAACAGGAGTGGTGTGGGTGGGCATTCTTGTCTTGTTTCTGTTTTCAGGGAAAATGTTTCTAAATGGATCAAAAACCTAAACGTAAAAGCTTGAACTATAAGAATCTTAGAAGAAAACGCAGAGAATAGGCAACCAATTTTTGATCATAAACCCAAAAACATTTGCCATAAAATATGACAGATAAATGGGACCTCATCAAGCAGAAAACCTTTTGTAAAGCAAAATAAGCCATCAAGAGAGCTGGAAGACAGTCCACAGAATTGGAAAAAATATTTGCCAGCTGTATCTCACACAAAGACCTAACGTTCAGTATCTACAAGAAACTCAAATGAGTGGAGGGGAAAAATCAAACAGTTGTATTAAAAGATGGGATAAAGACATGAATAGAAACTCTCAGAAGAAGACATACAAAAAGTCAACAGGTACATGAAAAAATGCTCAGCCTCACTATCGTCAGAGAAATGCAAATCAAAACCATATTGAGACACCACTTAACTCTAGTAAGAATGGCCATCGTTAATCAATTAAAAAAAAATGGGTGCTGGCATGGATGTGGAGAAAAGAGAACATTTCTATGTTCTAGTGGAGGTGTAAACTAGTACAACCTCTATGGAAAACAGTGAGGCATTCCTAAAAGAACTAGAAATTGACCTTCCATATGACCCAGCAATCCCCCTTCTGGGAGTACATGCAGAAGAACTGAAATTTTTCTACAAAAAAGATATCTGTATAAATGTGTTTATTGCCACACCATTCATAATAGTGAAAACATGCTGCCCATCAAAAATGGACTGGATAAAAAAGATGTGGTGCATATACCCAATGAAATATTACACAGCCAAAAAGAAGGATAAAATTATGGACTTCACAACAACTTACATGGATTTAGAGTCTATCTATTACAGAAACAAAGAAGTGAATACCACATGTTGTCACACATAAGTGAGTCCTGAACATTTATCACAATACTGCAAGAGAGGAATTGGCAGTATCAGTACACTGCCAGGGCAAGGGAAAGTACATAACATCACTAAGAGTATCTGATCCTAAACCAGGGGAAGTGAGGATCAGTGGAAGGTCCAAACTTCACCTGCACACAGATCACTTATGTACCTAATTGAGACTTACACTCCACATCTTTAACATAAAATACAGGGGAAAAAAGTGTTTAGAGAACTGATTCTTGGCCTGTATGCCCTGATGTGCTTCCAGTAGAGGCTCTGGAGTCTACAATAAAACTCTGCCATTGCTTCTAACTGCTCATGTTATGGGAACAAGGTCATTAAACTCTCTTTTACAGATTTCTTCCTCTGTGGTTATACATCATATGCAAACCAGAAATAACTTTGGGGATTGTGTTCTCAGATGAGAGTGTTGTAGGAGAGTCAGTGAGTGAGTGTTGTAGGAGAACTTGAACTCCCAAAATGAGACCGAGTCCTGAGAAATTCTGAGAAAAGTCTCAAAGAATAGCATAGCTGAGATCTCTAAGGTTGCTTCTTCAATTCTTATGTTGAGCGTGGCTGTAGGGTGAGGCTCCAGTGCAGTCAAAATCCCTAAATCTGACCATTCATCTGAAATCCTGAATCTAGTGTTCTCTTCTTTGGGTACGCTGGTGAAGCCTTAGTTGGCTGGCCCCAGTGCCTGTGAGTGTGTATAAGCTTGTGTACAACACATAGAGCCAAGCCGAAGAACTACCAAGACAAATGCAGAGAATATAGACATTTCAAAGTCTACTTACTGTCAATGTTCTGTTTATTCTGACTAAAACACATTGCAGTAAAATATGTTGAGACAGAATACAGAAGTTTCTGTATTGTTCAGGTGGCATTAACCCAGAGAAATTCTTGGGGTGAAGTTAATTCTAATTAAAACGTTTTTTACATTACTAAGATTACTTTTACTTTTTTTTTCTTTTTCTTTTTTTTTTTTTGAGTTGGAGTCTCACTCTGTCGCCCAGACTGGAGTGCTGTGGCTACTCCCGGCCACCGCAGCCTCGACCTGCTGGGCTCCGGTGATCCTTCCGCCTCAGCCTTCCAAGTAGCTGGAACTACAGACACGCACTACCACGCCCGGTGAATTTTTGATTTATTGTAGAGATGAGGTCTCACCAAGTTGCCCAGGTGAGTCTCGAACCCGTGGGCTCAGGCAGTCCACTCACCTCAGCCTCCCAAGGTGCGGGATTACAGGCTGAGCCACCGAGCCCGGCTGTACTTTTACTTTTCCACTGAAATTTTTGTGCCCTTTAACTCTCTCTGCCACAACCAAATATCCACTCTGTACTTTTGCTATCTAAATCACATTCATCACCAAGCCTATACATTTGAAAGTCATCTGGGGATATTTCAGAACTACTTTGAAGTAGAGAATGCCACTGGTAATTTTTAAAGTTTCCTCAGATGATTGCTTTGTGTAATGCAGGCTGAAAGCTATCCCTTTATAGCTAATACAAGTTTCTGACTTGCTCTTGAAATTTTTCAGGGATTGTGACAAGTATTCTGTGGAGCAGGGAAATGGAGTTTTCTTAATTGGGGTACTAAAAATTAATTCCAAATCCTGATTGAACATCCTATCAGCTCTAATGTTCTTTGATTATTTTTAATATCTGGTTATGAATGTGAGACTTTTGACTACTGTGTTAAGACAGAACATGTTTCATCTTGCAAATGAGAAGTGACTTTATGTTATTATTATCTCCATCTATTGTATAAGGTGATAAGAACACTTGCCTTTAACCCTACTTACAGAGTCAGATGGGAAAATACTGCTATAATTAAAGTAGCAGGCTTCAAATAATCTTCACAATTTTCATAGGTCACATAAGAATATAATCATAAAAGAAAAAATGATGAACAAAACCTCATCAAAACCTTAATGTTTCCACTTATTTAAATGCAATGTTAGTGATTTCTTGTTCCTGCCAGAATGTTTGAAGTGTTACTCCGAACTCAAGAATACGAAAAAAACACAACACCTAGATAATCACCTAAATTATAACTTAAAAAAATCTCTTCAGAGTTTTCAAGGAAACATGTAGCCTGAAATTTATAAAAGATAAAAATTAGAAATAGTTATCATTATATGTTTTGACTTTTTAAAAAAATTTTATTTTGAAATTGTGGGGTACAATTCAGGGTTAAGTATACAAATGTTCATTGTGCAAGTACCCTTATTGATGAGGTGTGCCCCCCCTTCCCTGGGTGGATATTGACTACCGTCAATCCCAGTAATCCCCTGCATCCCCTTCCCAGTTTCCCACTACTTTTAATTCCTTTCCTACAGTAATATGGTAGTTGTTCAAGGTCAACTTATGAGTGAAAACACGTGATACTCATTTCTTTGTTTCTGTGAGAGATCACTCAGTATTATAAACTCTAATTCCATCCACGTTGCTGCGAAGTTCATGATTTTGTTCTTCTTTATGGCTGTGTAATATTCCATTGTGTATATGTACCAAATCTTTTTAATCCAGTCCTCTTTTGATGGGCAGCATGTTTGGTTCCATGTTCTTGCTATTATGAACAATGTAGCGATAAACATACGTATGCAGGTATCTTTTTTATAGAGTGACCTAAGTTCTTCTGGGTATATTCCCAGTGGGGGATTGCAGAATCATATGGAAGGTCAATTTTTAGGAGTTTTAGGAATCGCCACACTGCTTTCCACAGAGGTTGCACTAGTTTACACTCCCACCAACAGTGTAGCAGTGTTCCCTTTTCACCACATCCTCTCCAGCATCTGTTAT
>NW_007053816.1:0-1270 GCF_000164805.1 Carlito syrichta
CTCTCAAGTAGCTGGGACCAAAGGTACGTGCCACCACACACCCAGCAAATTTTTCGTAGAGATGGGATCTCACAATGTTGCCCTGACTGGTCTAGAACCCCTGGCCTCAAGTGATCCTCCTACCTTGACCTCCCAAAACACTAGGATTATAGGCATGAGACACCAGGTCCGGTTCAATTTCCCATTTTCACAGATGGAAAAAACTGAAGCTCAAGGAGATAGGGTCACTGGCCACGATCACATAGTCAGTCAGTGAAGAACTTGAACTGATGTCTGTGTGACTCCAAAGCACCTGCTCTTACCCATGACACTCTAGAATCACGACATCACAATGGGGGGATAGAGTGTAACCAAGCACATGGGGCTGGATCCCATTCCCAGTCAGGGGCAGATGAGGCCATCTATACCCCAGGAGCCCCACAGCCTCACCCAGATGATGATTAAAGAAAGGCTCCCTATCTGCACTCTCCCAGCCCCCAGAGTCATTAGTATCTGTCTATGAAAGCTGACTGGGTGGAGCAGACATGGAGTCTGAGCAAGAACAGATCACTTGTACATTCATGATGTGTCAGTATAACTTTCCTGGTAGCCTACGGGCTAACTACTGTGCACGGCCCTGCCAGCTGGACCTGGATTCTATGCCTCCATTTTCCTGGCTCACATATCCTCTCTCAGTTGACAGTGACAGCACTCCAGGGATGCTGTCCCAAGGCTAAGACTCTGTGTCCACTGTCTTCAGTAAATGAGCCCTGAAGAGAGAAGAAAACAGCATGCAGTGATACTTTAAAACACCAACCCATCTCACCTTCACAGCAACCCAGTAGATATTATCATCCCTATTTTAATGACAATGAAACGGAAGCTCACAGTGGTGCGATCACTTACCAGGTCCCACAGCTACTGATGGAGCCAGGATTTGATCCCATAATTCTCTACTCCAAAGTCTGAGCTTCCGGCCTGCTCTCCAATTCTCCCATCAGGACCACTCAGCACAGCAGCTCTGTGATCACACCCTGGCCTGTCCTTAGTCCTGCAAGAAGCTTGACCGGCCTGATTAGCTAATTCAGTATCCGCATCATTCAGTCAATATGTTTGTTTGTTTGTTTGTTTGGTAGAAACAAACTTAATAAATGTGAGAAGAAAAATTTCTTTCAGAATAATTACAAATAACTTATGTAGATATTCTACCTTCCAGGAAAGCAAATTTCCCTTCAAGTGTGGAGTGGGCCTAGAGAGTTCATTCCAAAGGATACAGTAAGGAAGGAGGAGG
>NW_007053817.1:0-3510 GCF_000164805.1 Carlito syrichta
AATAATAAAAAAATCCCAGCCTTTTCCTGTGTTCTTTAGCCATGCCATACCCTGGTTTGTATGCACGTCCCAGATTGCAGTCCTAGTTCTTGTGTCATTCCCCAATAAAATCTTTTTATTTAGAGACTCGTGCCTTTTTTTATGCTGCCAGTGGTGTGATGACAACATGCCGTGTTGGTCCGCTTGCGCGCCCCGATGGCCACTGGAGGCTCTGTTCGGAAATCCACTCACCCCTCCCAGTCTCCCAGCCCCCACCCCAGGCGACCGCTCTAGCCACCTCAGAGCCTTTGCTGATTAGTTTCATTCTTTTTTTTTTTTGTTTGAGTTGGAGTCTCACTCTGTCGCCCAGACTGGAGGGCAATGGTCACTCCGGGCCACCGCAGCCCCAACCTGCTGGGCTCCGGCGATCCTTCCGCCTCAGCCTTCCGAGTAGCTGGAACGACAGGCGCACGCTACCACGCCTGGCTCATTTTGATTTTACTGTAGAGCCGAGGTCTCGCCAAGTTGCCCAGGCGGGTCTCGAACCCGTGGGCTCAGGCAATCCATCCACCTCAGCCTCCCAAAGCGCGAGATTACAGGCTGAGACACCGAGCCTGGCTAGCATAATTCTTGTATATATGTGTAACTCTGTCATGTGTTGTGCTGTCGTCAGGGCACAGCCTCGCTCTTCAGAGTTTAGTCTTCCTAAGCTTTGCTCCTGTCCGTCCTCTTGGCACGAAGTGCCAGCACCCTGGGCACACAGATCCGCCGTGCATTCCTGTAGGTGGGATTGCTGGGTCAGGAGCCACGGACTTCGTAGGGCCCCTGATGCTCATGCCAGGCTGCCCTCTCGAGTGGCTGCTCGTTTTCAGTTTACCCTTCCCGGACATATGTGAATGGATCCATTTATTTCCACTCCTTGTCAGCAATTAGCTTTATCATTTTATAAAACCTTGGTTGATTTAATGGTGACTTCTTCTAATGTACATTTCCTTTACCACTAGAGAAACTAAACTATCTTTTTTTGAGTCAGAGTCTCCCTCTCTTACCCAGGCTAGAGTGCAGTGGCTTGTTCATGGCCCCTGCAGCCTCAGCCTGGTGGGGTCAGGCGATCCTTCCTCCTCAGCTTCCCAAGTAGCTGGAACTGCAGGCCTGCACCACCACGCCTAGCTAATTTTTTGATCTTTTGTCGAAAGGAGGTCTCGCCAAGTTGCCCAGGCTGGTCTTGAACCTGCAGACTCAGGCAATCCTCTTGGCTCTACCTCCTAAAGCCCTGGGAATATAAGCGTGAACCACTGTGCCTGGCTGAGGCTAAACTGTCTTTAAATTTACTGGTCTTATATGGTTCGTATTTTGTGATTTTCTTGCACCTCTTTTTCTACTGAAGGATTTTTTTTCCTTATTGATATATAGGAATTAATGATATCTTACCCATCTGAATCCATTCTCATAGATACTACAATTTTTTCTTTCCATTTCATTACTGGGTTTTTTTTTTTTAGTTTTTTTTAGAGACAAAGTCTTACTATGCTGCCCAGGCTGGTCTCAAACTCCTGGGCTCAAGCCATCTCCTTGCCTTGGCCTCCCAAAGTGCTGAGATTACAAACATGAGCCGCCATGCCAAGCCAAAAGTTTTTAACACTTATACAAACTTGACAAGATTTCACTTTATGATCTTTGTCTTTGTGTGCCTAAAAAAGCCACCGCACTTGACTGAAAAGTTTCTAACATTTATGTAAATTTGCCAATATTTTATCTTATTATTTTTGTCTTTGTGAGCCTAAAAGGTCATTTCTGCTAGTGATCAAACACATTATCGTATTTCCTTTAAATTCTTCTAGGGTTTTACTTTTTAAAAATGGACTTGTCATCCATCCTGAATTTAGTGTGGTACATATAGATTGTTTCTCATGTCTATACATGGCTAAGCCAGTTCTTACTACACCATCTTACATTTCTTTTTTTTTTTTTTTTTTTTGAGTTGGAGTCTCACTCTGTCACCCAGACCGGAGTGCAGTGGCCACTCCTGGCCACTATAGCCTCAACCCGCTGGGCTCCAGCGATCCTTCCGCCTCAGCCTTCCAAGTAGCTGGAACCACAGGCAGGTGCTACCACGCCCGGCTCATTTTTTGATTTACTGTAGAGATGAGGTCTCGCCAAGTTGCCCAGGCGGGTCTCGAACCCGCAGGCTCAGGCAATCCACTCACCTCAGCCTCCCAAAGTTTGGGATTACAGGCTGAGCCACTGAGCCTGGCTTCATCTTACATTTCATGTTTGAATCGATTAGTCCACCTTTGCGTTCGAAACTCATATACTGGTATAGATGCCAGCATACCTGTCTGGACATTTCATATTTTGTTCCAAATACTATCGTTCCTACCAACACTATTTAATGCTGGTAAACTTATTATTTGATTTAAAATCGGTACACAGCAGTATCAGAATTGCTAGTTCAGGGCTACACGTTTTGTGAAGGTTGAAAATACTTTGTAATGCCCCCTGCTATCTTGAAATGAAATTTACAGATCACATTAGCTAGATGCACATAAGATATTGCCCAAAGTATAACACAATGAGAAATAAAAGGACATTATTTTAAATAAACTACTGTGTATTTCTTTTTTGTGGTGCTTTTTTGAGTCGGAGTCTCACTCTATCACCCACGCTGAAGTGCAGTGACACGCTCCTGGTCATCACAGCCTCGACCTGCTGGGCTCAGGTGATCCTTCCTTCGCATCCTTCCAAGTAGCTGGAACACAGGTGCACACCACCTCACCTGGCTAATTTTTTGATTTATTGTAGAAGTGAGGTCTCGCCAAGTTGCTCAGGCTGGTCTTGAACTCCTGGGTTCAGGCAATCTTCTTGCCTCTGTCTCCCAAAGTGCTGGGATGACAGGAGTGAGCCATTGCACCTGCCTGTGCATTTCAATATGTCTATGCTCAAAGCTCTGTGACTCCAGAAGACATAATGAGAGGATGAATTGCTCTCAGAGGGACGTTCGAATTTAAAACAACACAATATTCTAAGGCAAAAAAAATTTTTTTTGAGTCGCAGTCTCACTCTGTCTCCCAGGCTGGAGTGCAGTGGCATGCTCAGGGCCACCGCAGCCTTGACCTGTTGGGCTCAGGTGATCCTTTCGCCTCAACCTTCCAAGTAGCTGGAACCACAGGCACGCGCTGCTACACCCAGCTAATTTTTTGATTTATTTTAGAGATGAGGTCTCACCATGTTGCTCAGGCTGGCTTTGAACTCCTGAGCTCAGGCAATCCTCTTGCCTCTGCCTTCCAAAGTGTTAGGATGACAGGCTTGAGCCACTGCGCCCGGCCATCTATGGAAAATTCTTAATGCTTACTTTTTATATTTGGACTTGTGAAACAAGGGCTTAAAAACATATCTGTCTGCCAGGCTTGGTGGCTCAGCCTGGCACCCCAGAACTTTGGGAGGCCTAGACGAGAGGATTGCCTGAGCCTGCGGGTTCGAGACCAGCCCGGGCAGATTGGCGAGACCTCTACAATAAATAAAAAATCAGCC
>NW_007053817.1:3530-21742 GCF_000164805.1 Carlito syrichta
AGAGACACAGTTGGCAGTTATTTTTTCCCATTCTATGGGCTATTTCCCTACTCACTTAGTGGTTTCTTTTGCTTTGCAGAAGCTTTTCAGTTTGATGAGGTCCCACTTGTCTATCTTATCTCTTATGACATGGACTTTTGGGGTTTTGATCAGAATTTGGTTGTCTATTCCAGTTGCTGTAAGGATGGCTCCTGCATTTTCTAAGATTCTTATACTTTGAGGTTTTACGTTTAAGTCTTTGATCCATTTGGAGTTGATTTTTGTGTATGGTAATAGGTAGGGGTCTTGTTTCATTCTTCCGTATGTGGTCAGCCAGTTTTCCCAGCACCATCTACTGAATTGGTTCTCTCCCCAGTGGTTGTTGGTGGAGGCTTTGTTGAAGATGAGTTGGTTGAGAAATTGAGGCTTTGCTTTCAGAATCTCTATCCTATTCCATTGGTCTATATGCCTGTTTTTGTAGCAGTACCAGGCTGTTTTGATTATTGTGGCTGTTGATTATAATAAAGTTTAAACTTAGCAACCCAGATAACTCCCAGGCGTAGTTTTTTTCCCCCCCTGAGCATGCGGGTTCGAGACCAGCCCGGGCAGATTTCCGAGACCTCTACAATAAATAAAAAATCAGCCGGGCGTGGTAGCATGCGCCTGTAGTTCCAGCTACTTGGAAGGCTGAGGTAGAAGGATCACCAGAGCCCAGCAGGTGACACTGGGGTGGCCATGAGCGTGCCACTGACCTCCAGACTCAGACTAAAAAAAAAAAAAAAAAAAAATATATATATATATATATATATATATATATTCACATGCATAGTCTATATCCAATCACTAGGAATGTGTCAGCCAAATATACAGAGTGATTGAATTACCCTGCTACCAGGGGATCACAACTTTCTGAAATAGTGAATAGAACTCTTGGTGAAGTTCAGAGCAAATCAAAAAACAGTGGCTCCCTAATTTGCAAGGTAAGAGCATTCCCAGAAGGTTTCATCTTTGGGAGGCTGAGGTGAGTGGATTGCCTGAGCCCGCGGGTTTGAGACCCGCCGGGGCAACTTGGCGAGACCTCATCTCTACAATAAATCAAAAAATCAGCCGGGCGTGGTTGCGCGCGCCTGTAGCTCCAGCTCCTTGGAAGGCTGAGGCGGAAGAATCGCCGGAGCCCAGCGGGTCGAGGCTGCGGTGGCCGGGAGTGGCCACTGCACTCCAGTCTGGGTGACAGAGTGAGATTGCAACTCAAAAAAAAAAACCCACAAAACTTTGCAAGAAATACTTAACACATGTAAAGCATGATTAAGTTCTAGGCTCAGATAATGATACGTTTTTGCTTACGTGGAAGGATCTTTGAAATTTTCACAGGATACCTTTTGTTGTACAGGACTGTCTGTCTTATTTCAGGATGTCCATGGGCGTTAAATGTCAGCGTCCCGCCGTCCCTGACTGTGAAAGGACACCATCAAATTTTGAAAATGCTCACTAGAGGGCAGTCCCACCCATTAGAAACAACTGTCTTAGCCAGTAACTTTTAAAAAGGGTCTGTAATTGTTTATAGTGAAAGTAAAATAAAATAAACCAATGATATTTAAGTTGTTGGCGTATTTTGAGGAATAATTTGTTCACATTGAGTACTTTGTGCATAAGAGCTTGGGTGACATCAGTTCTAATTCCAATTTTTTAAATTTATTTATTTTGAGTTAGAGTCTCACTCTGTCACCCAGACCGGAGTGCAGTGGCCGCTCCCGGCCACCGCAGCCTCGACCTGGGGGCTCCGGCGATCCTTCCGCCTCCGCCTTCCAAGTAGCTTGAACTACAGGTGCGTGCTACCACACCTGGCTAATTTTTTTGATTTATTGTAGAGATGAAGCCTCGCCAAGTTGCCCGGGCGGGTCTCGAACCCACAGGTTCAGGCAATTCACTCACCTCGGCCTCCCAAAGCGCATGATTTCAGGCTGAGCCACCGAGCCCGGCCTAATTCCAATTTTAATGGTGTATTTCAGTAAAGGATTTAATCTTGTGACCAAAGTGGAAAAATATTCTATTTTTCTATTTTGTAAACAAATATTAAGAAAACTTAAAACTCAAAATTTCGTAAGTTTAGTTTATTAGATTTTTGAAATTCATCTATGTTCAAGGAAAGTCTTTGCTTGTTAGAGAGCCTGTTTAAAAAGAAAATGAGACCAGGGGCAGTGACTCAGCCTGTCATCCCAGCACTTTGGGATGCCAAGGCGAGAAGATTGCCTGAGCCCAGGGGTTCAAGACCAGTCTGGGCAACTTGATGAAACCTCGTCTCTACAATAAATCACAAAATACTAGCCAGGCATGGTGGCGTGCATCTGTAGTTCCAGCTACTTGGAAGGCTGAGGCGGAAGGATTGCCTGAGTCCAGCAGGTCGAGTTTGCAAGGGCCGCGAGCGTGCCACTGCACTCCAGCCTGGGCAATAAAGAATAACATTCCAACTCAAAAAAAAAAAGAAAAGAAAAGAAAATGAATCAGGTGCGGTGGCTCATACCTGTCAGCACTTTGTTAAGTGGAGGCGAGAGGATTGCCTGATTCCAGGGGTTCAAGACCAGCCTGGGCAACTTGGCAAGACCTTGTTTCTACAATAAATAAGAAAATTAGCCAGTCGTGGTGGTGTGAGCCTGTCGTTCCAGCTACTTGGAAGGCTGAGGTGGAAGGATTGCTTGAGCCCAGCAGGTCGAGGCTGTGGTGGCCACGAGCGTGCCCCTGCACTCCAGCCTGGGTGACAGAGTGAGCCTGCAACTCAAAAAAAAAAAAAAAAAAAAAAAAAAAGGACCATATTTGCAATCGATGTACACACACACAAACTTAAAAGGAAAATCAGTTACATGCATCTTATAATATTTAGGAGAATTTCATTCATTAACTAAATTGTAGTATATTTAAATTACAGTTGATTTATAAGCAAAATATTAAGATTTTAATTAAAACTAAAAACTTAAGGATTACTAGACTTTTAATTTAGCTCAAATAAATTGAATACTAATTAAAAAAAAACCCAAGTAGCCCTTACTCACTGTTTATAAAAGCCACTTTCAAGGATAACTAAAAACTTGGATGTGTACAGGCTACCTTCTTACACTCCCTGAGTAGTATCAACTAGCATTTTCTGATTTTCTGGAATATGCGAATAAACACCATAAACTTAGAACAAACACACAAGCGCACTTAGCCATAAAGGGGAAAGGTGATTAACTCACATGTACTAAAACCAGGAATTGCTATTCAACAAAAGGTGCGGTGACAAGCATGAAAAGCCAAGCAATACAAGGAGAGAAAATACTTGTTATACGCAAAACCAACAAAGGACCCATATTAAGCGTATAGAAATTACTCCTAGCTGGGTGCAGTGGCTTACGCCTGCAATCCCAGCACTTTGGGAGGCTGAGGTGAGAGGATTGCCTGAGCCCATGGGTTCAAGACCAGCCTGGGCAACATGGTGAGATCTCGTCTCTACAATAAATTAAAAAGAATTGGCCTGGCGTGATGGCACATGCCTGTAGTTCCAGGTACATGGAAGGCTGAGGTGGAAGGATCGCTTGAGACCAGCAGGTGGAGGCTGCGGTGGCCGTGAGTGTGCCCCTGCCCTCCAGCCGGGGCGGCAGTGAGATCCAACTCACACACTCACAAAAGCAATTACTCCTTCAAAACAGCAAAAAGACAAGCAGGTGAGTGGAACGGCATGCAGGAGACTGAAAAGAAGCTAAGAAATGAGGCTGTTCCAATCAGAAATACGTATGTGGCACCATCTCATTACCAACTGGTGAAACAAAAATTAAAACCACAACAAGAGGAGCTCTCCCCCTGGCTAAGATGTGAAAAGAAGCCAAAGACCTCTGCTCCTGCGAAAAACAAGACGTAAGCAGATACATGAAAAATATAAGCTTTTCTTTAAAGCAGATGTTGACAAATATTTCATAACGGGTCAGACAATATGTATTTCAGCCTTGCAGGTCATGTGTGGTCTCTGTTTTATATTCTTACTTTTTCTTAATGATTCTTTAAAAATATAAAAATCGACTGGGCACAGTGGCTCAGCCTGTCATCCCAGCATTTTGGGAGGCCGAGGCGAGAGGATTGCCTGAGCCCGGGGGTTTGAGACCAGCCCGGGCAACCTGGTGAGACCTCATCCCTACAATAAATCAAAAAATTAGCCAGGCGTGGTGGTACACACCGCTAGTTCCAGCTACTTGGAAGGTTTAGGTGGAAGGACCACCTGAGCCCAGCAGGTTGAGGCGGTAGTGGCCTCGACTCCAGCCTGGGCGGCACAGTGAGACTCCAACTCAAAAAAAAGAGAGACCAGGCATGGTGGTTCAAGTCTGTAATCCCAGCACTTTGGGAGGCCAAGGTGAGGAGATTGCCTGGGCCCACAGGTTCGAGACCCACTGGGGCAACTTGGCAAGACCTTGTCTCTACAATAAATCAAAAGTGAGCCGGGTGTGGTAGTGCGCACCTGTAGTTCTGGCTCCTTGGAAGGTTGAGGCGGAAGGGTCGCCGGAGCCCAGCAGGTCGAGGCTGTGGTTGCTGTGAGCATACCACTGCTCTCCAGCCTAGGTGACAGAGTAAGACTCTGAATTTAAAAAAAAATTCTGAAGCATACAAAGATGTGTGAGAATGTAACACAGAGCCAAGGAAAAAAGTCAGCTAATAGAAACAGCTCCTAGATGACCCATATCTTGGAATTATCAGAAATACACTTTGAAATATATAATAATGGAGACTTTGAATATTTCAGGGGAGAGTTGGATGCCGCTGGAGTGAACGATACGGAAACCCTAACACTGGAAAGTGCATGAAATTATGGATTCACTAGATGGAATTAACGGCATGCTGAAACACACGGAGAGAAAGTGAACTTAAAGACAGATCAGGCCGGGCTTGGTGGCTCAGCTCAGCCACCAAGATCAGGCCGGGCTTGGTGGCTCAGATCAGCCCGTGCCTTTGGGAGGCTGAGGTGAGTGGATTGCCTGAGCCCGTGGGTTCGAGATCCACCTGGGCAACTTGGCGAGACTTCATCTCTACAAAAAATTAAAAAATTAGCCAGGTGTGGTAGTGCGCCTGTAGTTCCAGCTACTCGGAAGGCTGAGGTGGAAGGATCGCCGGAGCCCAGCAGATCGAGGCTGCGGTGGCCAGGAGCGGCCACTGCACTCCAGTCTGGACCACAGAGTGAGACTGCAACTCAAAAAAAAAAAAAAAAAAAAAGAAAGACAGATCAGCACAGATAATCCAAACTGAAGCACAGAAAAGCATGGAAAAATAATAAACAGAGCTTCAATAACCTGTGGAACTCTTAGTGGCCAAGCATACAGGCACTTGGCAAGAAGAGCGAGAAATCATATTTGAAAAAGCATTGATTAAAACTTTTATAGGCTGGGCAGGGTGGCTCAAGCTTGTCATCCCAGCACTTTGGAAGGTCGAGGCGAGAGGATTGCCTGAGCCCAGGGGTTCGAGACCAGCCTGGGCAACTTGGCGAGACCTCGTCTCTACGATAAAAATCGAAAAATTAGCCAGGCATGGTGACGCGCTCCAGACACTGCACTCCAGCCTGGGCGACAGAGTGAGACTCTGACTCAAAAAAAAAAAAAAAAAAAATCCTAAAATGCAAAGAGCCTGACTAGTTTATAAAATTACCAATTCAAATAGTATAAAAATTAATTAAATATACGCACAGCAAACTTTTACAAACCAGTAACACATGGACGCAAAGAGCTCGGTGAATGCCAAAGAGAAATAAAAACAGAGATAATCACACCTAACGACGTCATGGTCAACCTCCTAAGTCAAAGAAGCCTCGGTGTCCTGTCTCTCTCTCTCTGAGACATTCCTGCAACAAGAGTAATTTGTTATTGTAGACACAGGGCATTGTGTAACCCAAAGGGACCACAAGCGAGCCTCAACCCCCACCCCTGCCATGCATACACTTGTTAAAGGACTTTTACATCCTGAAGATACAAAGAAAGTCTAGAGCACATTGTTAAAGAGACGAACTCATCCAATTTTTCTATTTATTTGTTTGCTCATTTTTGAGTTAGTGTCTCACTCCGTTGCCCATGTGAGTTACTGCACCTGGCCCCTCACCCAATTTAAAAGGGACAAAAGGTTTGAACAAACACTTCACAAAGCAAACCATATGTATAGACAGGAAGCACAGAAAAAAGATTCTCAATGTCTTTCGTCACTTAGGAAATGCAAAATAATGCCACAGGGTAATGCTAGTTCACACCTGGTAGAATGGCTAAAATTTAAAAGGCTTACTATACCAAGTGTGGGCCAAGATCTGGCACAGTCATCACAAATTCCTGGTAGGAGTTTAAAATGATTCCACTGGCCGGGTGCAGTGGCTCATGCCTGTAATCCCAGCATTTTGGGAGGCCGAGGTGAGAGGTTTGCCTGAGCCCACGGATTTGAGACCCGCCTGGGCAACTTGGCGAGACCTCATCTGTACAATAAATCAAAATATTAGTTGGGTGTGGTGGCGCACGCCTGCAGTTCCAGCTACTTGGAAGGTTAAGGATCGCCTGAGTCCGGCAGGTCGAGGCTGCAGTGGCTGTGAGTGTGCCACTGTATTCCAGCCCAGGTGACAGAGTGAGACTCCTGAAATAAAATAAAATAAAATAAAATAAAATAAAATAAAATAAAATAAAATAAAATAAAATGAAATAGTGCCACCACTTTGGGAAATGGTTGGCAGTTACAAAGTTAAACATATTTCTGTCCACTAATCCCACTTCTAAGTATTTAGTCAAGAGCAACGAAAACACATGTCCACACAACCATTTGTAATACAATGTTCAAAACAGCTTTATCTATAACTGCCCTCAAATGCAAATAGCCTAAAATGTACTTTTTGGGGAGGAGGTCAGGGTCTTACTCTGTTGGCCAGGCTAGAGCGCAGTGGCACAATCATGGCTCACTGCAGCCTTGACTTCCTGAGCCTGGGCGATCCTTCTGCCTCGGCCTCCTGAGTAGTTAGGACTACAGGCGTGCACCACCACACCCTGCTAATCTTTTGGTTCCAAATGTCCATGTAAGGGAACTATACCAGCAACACATGGTCACGAGAGCACTTAGAAAACAGAGCTACACAAGGGGGAAGAAAACCAAAGCCCCTGGCGTCCTCCCACTGTCCCTGTGAAGCTCCTGGGCAACACGTTCCCACTTTCACCCCCTTCTGCCGGCCTTCCGGGTGGTGGCCAGGCATGCCTCTCGCCGGCCGGAGCGTCGGAGCTGCCGGGGTCTGAGCCAACCGTTCACCTCACGACAGACACAGCCAGGGACTGTGCAGGGAAGGGGCCGGCCTGCCCCGGCGTCTGCGGGCCTTGCAGGCCGCCTGCCTGGGCGAACCGAGCTGACGTGTGCGTCCGGGGCTGGAGCTGGAGTTTGCGTCTTGCTGTGGCGTGGCCTCTCGTGGCAGCATCTCAAAGCGCCACTGCGGGCGGGCGGCAGGATGCCCGTGGCACCTGGTGGGTGGGGTGGAGCTCCGTCTCCGAGACTGGTGCTGCTCACCTGGGCTGCCGCAGAGTCTCCCTGCTTGTTCCGCTGGAGGGATTCTGTCGCGTCTTGGGATGGCTTTCCCAGCTCTCCGGTCTGTAACTGGCACTTCTTCCCGGGCGCAGGGTGGATTCCTGGAAGCCACGTTGTGAACACGACGCGCTTTCCTGACCCCATTGACCTGGACCAACCACGGCTCCTCCCCAGGGAATGTGAGAGAGAGGGAGAGAGAGAGAGAGAGAGAGAGAGAGAGAGACTGACACTAACTTGCCGGGCAGCTGGTCTGTCCTAAGGAAAGGCTGATTGTGGGCGGTTGTCACTGTCCTCCGTGGGAGGGGACATAGGTCGTTTGTTTTTTATGTTATGTTATTTTATTTTTTGAGTCGGAGTCTCACTCTGTCGTCCAGGCTGGAGTGTAATAGTATGCTCCCAGTCACCGCGGTCTTGACCTGCTGGGCTCCGGTGATCCTTCTGCCTCAGCCTTCCAGTAGCTGGAACTACAGGCGTGCGCCACCACGCCCAGCTGATCTCTTGGTTTATTGTAGAGACGAGGTCTCGCCAAGTTGCCCAGGCGGGTCTCGAACCCGCGAGCTCAGGCAATTCACTCACCTCAGCCTCCCAAGGCGCGGGATGACAGGCTGAGCCGCCGAGCCCAGCTAAGCTTCTGAATTTTGAAGGGAAGTGGTCTCCGGAGAGTCTTACATGAGGACAACACCAACAACCCCAACAACAGCCACACCTTGGCCCGCAGGCCGACAGACCGGGCCTCCGGGAGAAAGGCTCCCTCTCCCCAGAATCAGTCTTTTCCCTTGGACAGCCACGGGCCAGGCTGGTGTCCCTCCCAGTGACCGCCCTCTCTCTCCTTTGCACTGAGTGTCTCTTGGTCTGCTCCCTGCCATCCCGGAGAATTCGGGGGAGTTTCCACCCGTCTACACCTCATGGCCCCACAGCAGGGTTCATGGAGCCTGTGTCAAGGGGACGTTCACTTATTCGCTCAAATGGCACATGCTTATTTGCCTTTTTACACGTCGTCATGGGGTCGACCCAAAGCAGAGCTAAGGACGTTGCGTCCGGAGTTCCTCCCTGAGAAGCGTGTGACATACCGTGAACGCTGGCCACGAGGCGGCCCAGAATTCTCAGCAGTGCCCATTTCCCCACGTTTTTTCTTTTCTGGAGTCAGAGTCTCACTCTGTGGCCCAGGCTGGAGGGCAGCGGCACACTCCTGGCCACCACAGCCTCGACCTGCGGGGCTCCGGCGATCCTTTGGCCTCAGCCTTCTGAGTGGCTGAAACTATAGGCGTGTGTCACCACGCCTGGCTAATTTTTTGATTTATCGTAGAGACGAGGTCTCACCAAGTGGCCCAGGCTGGTCTTGAGCCCCCAGCAGTCCCCGGGTCTCGGCCTCCCAAAGTGCTGGGATTGCAGGCTGAGCCACCGCGCCGGGCCCATTTTCCCACTGTTCAGATCTGTAAACAATGCCGTCACTGCAGCTTTGAATCCAGGCCACGAGCCCTCGTTTTACGCCCCGGGAAGCAGCTCCCCTTCAGTGGCTTGTGGCCCTGCCGACAGCCGTGGACATGATGCCTTGTGCGTTGCCCTGAGGTCACGCCCTGTGTTCAGCCCAGCACGGGTGAGATGGCTCCCGGCATCGCCACGGAGCTCCGCCTGGCAATTCTGCCAGGTGACTGTGCGTCGGCATCAACCCAGGGAGCTCATGGTCCTCTGTCGTGCAGTGTCGTGCGGTCACCCCAGGATGGGACAGTTCACATGCTCGGGGACGAGGGGTCCTATTTGGGATCCCCTGCCCCCCCCCCCAGCGGCTGGTTCTGTGCTGACTCTGGGTGGAGCGTGTGCAGGTACCTTAGTACTCCTGCGACAGGTGACTGTCCACTTGGCGGTTCTCCCTTGGTCCTGGGAGCCGACACTCTGAACTCAAGGTGTCCGCAGGGCCGCGCTTCCCCGAAGGCTCCAGGGGAGGGCCCTGCTTGCCTCTCGGGCGTCGGGCGCCTCCAGATGTCCCTGGACTGGGGCCATGTCTCTCCGCCTCTGTCCTCACAGGGCCTCGCCCTCTGTGTCCGCGGCGTCTCCTCTTCTGTCTCGATAGGACATTTGTCATTGCTCTGAGTGCCCGCCTGGATAACCCAGGTTGCTCTCATCTTGAGACCCTTACTTAGCCTGTCTGCAAAGACTCCTTGTTCCAAATAAGGTCACATTCACAGGTCTCAAGGATTAGATTGTGGGCGCATCTTTTTTTTTTCTTTTTTTTTTTTGAGTTGGAGTCTCACTCTGTCGCCCAGACTGGAGTGCAGTGGCTGCTTCTGGCCACCGCAGCCTCTACCTGCTGGGCTCTGGCGATCCTTCCGCCTTAGCCTTCCAAGTAGCCGGAACTACAGGTGCAAACTACCACGCCCAGCTAGTTTTTGATTTATTGTAAAGATGAGGTCTCACCAAGTTGCCTGGGCGGGTCTCGAACCCACGGCGGGCTCAGGCAATCCACTCACCTCAGCCTCCCAAAGGCGCGGGATTACAGGCTGAGCCACCGAGCCCGGCTGGCCGCATCTTTTAAGAGCCACCAATCAGTCCACTCCTGTGGGCAAGCACCCCTGGTTCCCAGGTCCCCTGAGGGCCACCTGCAGGTGCCCTGTCTCCCAGAGCATGGCTTCCTGCCGTCTCAAGTTCCTGCCTCCTGGAACCCGGTCCTCAGAGAAAATGGGCTCTGTTTGGGCTCCCTCGTCTCCCTTGGCCGGGGGTTAGCACCGTGATCAACCCCGTCCCGCCCTCCAGAGCTGGTTCTGGTGGGGTCTGACCCCGGACCCCTGGCCTCATGCCGTGGAGGGGGCTCCCTATGTGTGTGCCCAGCCCTCGGCTCTGCAGCCCTCTCCCGCCTCCCCGCCAGCCCCCATCCCTCCTGCATGGTGCTCGCCCGGATCCCCGGACCATGTGCCGTCGCCACGGTCCAGATGCCACCCAGGCACGCTGTCGCATGTGTGCTGGAGGTCAGAGCCTGCCACAGGCGTGTCGCCCGAGCCCAGCGAGCTGACGTGGGGTCAGGGGCTCCCACCTGCTCCTCCTTCCTGTTCTCCTTCCCCTCGCCCCCTTTGTTCCTCCCCAGAGGCCGCGTGGTGTGTTGGCTGATGGTAGCCACAGCCCTACCTGGGATAAACTGTCCCAGGACACAGCGCTGACAACACCGCCGTTTGTTTGCTGTGGACCTGCAGGCCTGCCGGGAGCTTGGCTGTGCCGGCTGGGCTTGGACCCTGGCTGGTGGCCCCAGCAGCTCCGTGGCCCACGGGTCAGCTGGGTGATCCGCTCCACTGCGGTCGTTCAGGAGTCCAGCCTGGTGGACAGCAGCCACCGCGAAAGCCCTTTCCATGTGAGGACGGAGACATATGCAGCTTCTTGAGGCCTGGCCCTGGCATGCTGTCCCTTTCGGCTGGCCGAAGCAAGTCACAAGGTCAAGCCCAGGTTCAAGGGCTGGAGGACTGCTCTGGCCAGAAGACTGCGGCAGGGGTGGGCACACAGGGAGGCCGGGGGACCAGCCTCCCTAACTTGGCCAGTGCGTGCAAGTCCTGGTCTGGTTCATGTTCCGCATGTATTTGTATGTTCTCTAGGATTTTTTTTTTAGATTTGGATTCTCACTCAGTCGCCCAGACTGGGGTGCAGTGGCATGCTCCTGGCCATAGCAGCCTCCACCTGCTGGGCTCCAGTGATCCTTCCACCTCAGCCTTCCGAGTAGCCGGAACTACAGGAGCACACTACCACGCCCAGCTCGTTTTTGATTTATCGTGGAGACGAGGTCTCACCAAGTTGCCCAGGCGGGTCCCGAACCCAGGGACTCAGGCAATCCACTTGCCTCTGCCTCCCAAAGTGCTAGGATTAGGATGACAGGCTGAGCCACCGAGCCCGGTCAGGAATTTTTTTTTTTTTTTAGGCAGGGTGTCAGTCTGTCATCCAGGCCAGAGTGCAGTGGCACGATCACAGCTCACTGCGGCCTCAAGCTCCTGTGCTCAGGTGATCCTTCAGTCTCAGCCTCTGAAGTAACTGGAACTACCAGAGTGCACCAGCGCCTCCGCCTAATTTCTTGACGTTCTGTAGAGATGAGGTCTCGCTGTGTTGACCGGGCTGGTCTTGAACTCCTGGGCTCAAGCAATCCTCCCTCCTTGGACTCCCAAAGTACTGGGATGACAGGCATGAGCCACGGTACTGGCCTGTATTTGCTCTAGATTTTGAATGCGCACTTGGGAACAGTTAAAACTACTATTTGAGAGGACTTCAATTTGACATCCTTCAGGGCTTGGGTTCAGAGAGGAAAGCACAGAAGGCCAGGCTGCCTGTGTTTCTTTTCTTTTTTTTTTTTGAGTCGGAGTCTCACTCTGTCGCCCAGACTGGAGTGCAGTGGCCACTGCCAGCCACCACAGCCTCGACCTGCTGGGCTCCGGTCATCCTGCCGCCTCAAGCCTTCCGAGTAGCTGAAACTTAGGCATGTGCTAATTTTTGGCTTATTGTAGAGATGAGGTCTCGCCAAGCTGCCCAGGCGGGTCTCGAACCCACGGGCTCAGGCAATCCACTCACCTCCGCCTCCCAAAGTGCGGAATTACAGGCTGAGCCACCGAGTCCGGCTGGTGTTTCTTGAAAACAGTAGAAGAGCTCTCTCTGACAAGAACACCCTGGCTCTGAGCCCAGCTCTTAGGATCGGGGCCCGGGGCTCCAGCACGTGGACTTGAAACCCTGGTGAGTGGGGCCATTGAGGTCCAGCCACGGCTGAGGCCACGGAAGAGCTTCTGGGGCAGGCAGGGCTTCCGAGGCATCTGGAAGATGGTGGAGAGAGGCAAGCGGCGGCCCCGTGCCCGGAGTGGGCCACACGCCCTCCTCAGCGCTCACCACGGTCCCCTCAAGTCGGCGTCTTTAACCCACGAAATGGAGCACTTAACTCCTTGTGATGAGAATACCTTTCCTGGGAGATTGCTGGAATGGGTTTGGTCAGTGTGGCGCGGTCCGCTTCCCAGCATTGCTGGGACCTTTGGAAACAGGCCAAGCCCACCCCGGAGCCTGCTCAGTGGACAGGCAGAGGGGCGAGGGCATTGCCCGCGACATGCGTGGCCGGGGCCTCCGAGGCAACCTGCCAGGCCCCTCCGCTGCCCTCTTTGCAGCCGAGGCGTGGGCCGCCCCGGGGTTCCTCCGCCCGCTCCCTCACCTCAGCCCCGGCGACGCTCCGTGGCCCGGGGCCAGGCCGGAGACCCTCCAGGCCTCTCGGGTGTCACCTTGGACGCCCGACAGCCGCGTGGGAGCCGTCCACTCTTGTGCTGCTCGAGGCCCCTGCCCAGAATCTTCGGCGACTGGGGAGGGCTGGGGCGGGGTGGCGTCAGAACTGGCAGAAGGAGGCGCTAGCCTTGTCCCACTCTCTCCCCTGCCACAGAGCCACCCCCTGCCCTCTTCTCTGCCCCCCAGGGAGGGCTCTCGCCCCTCCACCCACCTCGCTGGCCTCTCTCCTCCCTGTCCCATGTTCACCTGCTGCAGCAGCATGATGCTGTTTTCTGGCTGAGGGAACAGAGGCTCCGGCCACCCCAAAGCCACCAAGGCCTTCTGTGGCAGAGCTGAATTTGAATGGGGAGCTCCGGGCTGCAGACTGCCTGTGTCCCCAACACATCACCCTTACAGTCACAGGCGACCGTGCTTCTCACCCAGATGGCGGGGTCTGTCCAGAGGCTGGGGCGGGGCTGTATTGCTGGTGGTTCCCATCCAGGCCGCGTGTAGGAAGGATTTGATGTTTGACCACAAATGTGTGCAGAAAATTCTGCCCTCCTCCTGATCCCTGCCACAGCGGGTGGAGGCCACCAGGACAGGAGCTCATGTATTTGCATCTTACAGATGGATGGGGCAGAAGCCGGGAGAGCTGGCCTGACTCGGCTGAATCCCCCCGGGTCGCAGGCAGCGGGGAGAAAATGGCCCCTAGGCTACCACGAGGGGCCCTGTCCCTGGCGCCTTGTGGCGACTTGGGCACAGACGCACTGCCTGGAGGTTGGGGCCCAGCCTGCCGGGGACCGGGCACCCCCGCCTGCTGGGCGCGGCCCTCCGGCTCCTGGAAACCGTCCCGGGTGTTGATGTCACCCCCACCTCCGCCTCTGCCAGCAGCCTTGAAGTCGCAGCGACTGGCTTGTTCTCCGAGGTTCCATTGTTCCTGGCCTAGTGAGGTGGCCCAGTAACACGAAAGACTTGGGGAAGGTGGCGAGTGTCTGTGGGTGGAGCTCACACGTACCCAGGGCAGAGCTTGCTGTTTTCTGTGCTTTGTGGGCTGTCCTTGGCAGGGAAATGGGGCTGTATAAATTATACACGGGAAGAATAGAGGTGGTGGCAATCTGCCAGGAGGTCTGTGGCAGTGGAGGTGACAGATGTATCTGTTGGGGACCCGCGGCCTATGCCGAGGACACCGAGGGAACTCAAGACGGGAGGGAACACTGAGGCCAGGCGCTCCGCTTCTGGGTTTCCGGTCAGCAAGAACACGTGCTTTCATCTGTGATCAAAGCTTGCTGGCCTTTGACAAAGGACCTTGGGTTTCAGGTCTTGGGCAGGAAGGTAAGAACGTCCGCCAGTGAATGGCGCGGCCGCCCCAGCGGGTCCGGGGATGTCCAGGTGGGAGGGTGGAGCTGAGAGTCTGAGCGCCCAGCCCCTCTGCCGGACAGCTGGGGGAACAGAGGCCCATGGACAGGGCCCTGCCCAAGGCCATCAGCTTGGTATGGGCCACGGTGTGGCTCCCGCAATGAGGCCCAAGTCCACCACCCGGCTTCGCGGCTGAGCCGTATGGCAGCCCAGGTGTGGTCTGATATCGTCTGGTCAGGGGTCCTGGATCGGGAACAGGTGGAAGCAGGGCAGACCCGGGAGCCTGGGAGGGAGGGCTCCGTCGGGGGTGCCGGAGAAAGACTCTCACGCCAGGAAAGACACATTCCAGTCGACTGTCCCCTGTGGGCTTGTGCTGGGCCCTATTCAAATGGCACCGATCTGCCCTGTCTTCCCTGTGTGCCCCCAGACGGGGTGCTTGCCTATCGGAGGAGGGTAGGCCGTGTGTGCTGGTCATGCCTTGAGAGCCTGTTTCTTCTTCGACAAACCCGACCTGACACCTCTCCACAGGCCAGGTCCTGCACCGGACATGGACCATCTTTTAAAATTGAGATATTTGGCTGGGCTCGGTGGCTCAGCCTGTCATCTCAGCACTTTAGGAGGCCAAGACGACTCAGAGTCTCACTCCGTTGCCCAGACTGGAGTACAGGGGCACGCTCCCAGCCAGCTACCACAACCTCCACCTGCTGGGCTCTGGTGATCCTTCCGCCTCAGCCTTCCAAGGAGCTGGAACTACAGGTGCACACCACCACCCTCGGCTAATTTTTTTGATTTATTGTAGAGATGAGGTCTCGCTAAGTTGCCCAGGTGGGTCTCGAACCCGCGGGCTCAGGCAATCCACTCACCTCAGCCTGCCAAAGCGCTGGGATTATAGGCTGAGCCACTGAGCCCGGCCAGCAGTGTCTTTCACAAGCAAAAGTTTTTTTGTTTTTTGAGTCAGGGTCTCACTCTGTCACCCAGGCTGGCGTGCAGTGGCATGCTCATGGTTCACTGAAGGCTCGACCTCCAGGGCTCAGGTGATTCCTACACCTCAGTCTCCCAAGTATCTGGGACTACAGGTGCACAGCACCATACCCAGCTAATTTTTCTTTTCTTCTTTTTTTTTTTGTAGAGACGAGGTCTCACTGCATTGACCAGGCTGGTCTTGAACTCCTGGGCTCAAGTAATCCTCTTGCCTTGGCCTTCCAAAGTGCCAGGATGACAGGTGTGAGCCACCGTGCCTGGCCTCATGAACGGGAGTATTTGATTTTGATAAGGTTCCATTTGCCAATTTTTAATTTTATGAGTATGCTTTGGTGGCCGTGTCTGAGAGTTCGTCACTAAATTCAAGGTCATGTAGATGTTCTCTGGCCATGTCTTCTAACAGTTTTATAGTTTCAGTGATAGATTTAGATCACCATGTTTTTTGAAAGGTATGATATGGTGAAGCCTCAACACCGTCGATGGGTTCTTGGAAACTCTGACTTTAAGCAAAAACAACGTATGACAAAGCCCGTTTTGCCGTAGGCTGATGGACATAAGCTTTAAGTTTGTTCCCACGGCATATTTCTGGCCACACACATGTTGCCAAACCTTTCAATAAAGACCAACACACTTCCAATGTTAAACATGGAAATGCATTTGAGCGATACGTACATTTGAGAAAGATAAATAAAAATATGCAGAATTTGAACGTGATGAGCTTATTTCGGCCCGGTCCAGGGTGGTCAGAGGTTCTCTCCATCCTGGCAGTGCAGGGCCCAGGTGAGCTCCAGCCCTGGACAGGAGGTCATCGCCTCGCATTCACACACCCCAGCGCTCATCCGGCCTGGAACAATCCGGATGGGCCAGTTCATCTAATGTGCACATCTTTGGGATGTGGGAAGAGCAAGGGGACCCAGAGGAGGCCCACGCCGACATGGCGAGAACACGCAGACACCACGCAGGCCGTGGCTGCAGCTGCAAATCAATGTTTTCCCATCAACGTTAGAACTAAACGACGTCGCCGACCTGCTGCAGCCACACAATTTGATATAAAGACGACATTTTCTCCATTGAAATGTTTGTGCATTTTTGTACAGAAATAATAAGTAACATCTCTGTGGGTTTGTTTCAGAATCCGTGTTCTTTTGCGTGGACCTATGTGTCTTGTTTCCACGCTAATATCAAACTGTCTTCATTACTACAGCTTTATAGTGAGCTTTAAAATCACGTTGCGTGAGTCCTACAACTTTATTCTTCTTTTTCAATAATACTTTTTCAAAAATGCTTTTACTTTTAGATTTATACCGAAGTATTTCATTTTTTGGAGCTGCTATGAATAGTTTTACATTTTTATTTCCAATTTTATGCTGCTAGTGTGTAGACATGACTTTCTGTGTGTTGACCTTGTTAGCGATTCTCATTCCTTTCTCTTTCCATAGAAATTTTATAAATATAGCTCCAAAAAATTCTGCTAAGATTCTCATTGATATTGTATTAAATCCCATGAATGAATTGAGAGAGAATTGGCATCATGATTGTGTTGAGTTATGAACATGGTCTGTCCTGCTTTTTTTTCTTTTTTTTTGAGTCGGAGTCTCACTCTGTCGCCCAGACTGGAGTACAGTGGCCGCTCCCGGCCACCGCAGCCTTGACCTGCTGGGCTCTGGCGATCCTTCTGCCTCAGCCTTTCAAGTAGCCGGAATTACAGGCATGTGCTACCACACCTGGCTGATTTTTTTTTTTTTTTTTTGAGTTGGAGTCTCACTCTGTCGCCCAGACTGGAGTGCAGTGGCTGCTCCCAGCCACTGCAGCCTCGACCTGCTGGACTCCGGCGATCCTTCCACCTCAGCCTTCCAAGTAGCCTGAATTACAGGCATGCGCTACCACGCCTGGCTGATTTTTTGATTTGTTGTAGAGATGAGGTCTCCCTGCCCAGGCGGGTCTCGGACCCGCGGGCTCAGGCAATCAACTCACCTCAGCCTCCCAAAGGCGCGGGATTACAGGCTGAGCCACCGAGCCCGGCTTGATTTTTTTTATATATTGTAGAGATGAAGGTTCACCAAGTTGCCCAGGCGGGTCTCGAACTCACGAGCTCAGGCAATACACTCACCTCAGCCTCCCAAAGCGCGGGATTACAGGCTGAGCCACCGAGCCTGGCTGTGCTACATATTTAAGCCTTTGATTTTCTTTCATCAGTATTGTACAGTTTTCAGCATAGAGAGCCAAAACTTTTATTTTTAGATTTATACCGAAGTATTTCATTTTTTGGAGCTGCTATGAATAGTTTTACATTTTGATTTCCAATTGTATATTGTTAGTGTGTAGACACGACTTCCTGTGTTGACCTTGTATGCTATGACCCTATTAAATTGATTTTTAGTTCGGGGAGTGTTTTTTCTCGTAGATTTTTCTGTACAGATAATGACACTTTATAATTTTCATGTGTTAAATTTGCCTCAGAGCTGTCGCTGTCGGGGACCCTGAATGCCCACAGCTTGAAAGACACAGTGGTTCGTTCGTTCTCACTTGGCCGCTCTCGGTGCCATCTTGGGGGGTGCTGGCGTCTTCCGTCCCCGGGATCTCGCCTCTACCAGCAAGGTCTGAGCTGCCTCTGCACTGACGTCTGCGTTCCTGGGTGGACAGGAAGGAGAGGAAAGGCCCTGGAAATTCCACTCACGTCTCACTGCAAAGAATGCTGGGAAATTAGGTCTCCTGGTGAAGATGAGCAATCTCTCCCACTACATGGGGGGGATGAAGTGCTCCATTTTTGAATGTCTAGGGTTTTTTTTTGAGCTGGAGTCCCTTCATCGCCCAGGCTGGAGTTCAGGGGCACACTCACGGCCACCGCAGCCTCGACCTGCTGGATTCGGACGATCCTTCCATCTCAGCCTTCCAAGTAGCTGGAACCACAGGCACGCACCACCCCACCTGGCTCATTTTTTGATTTATTCTAGAAGCGAGGTCTCTCCAAGTGGCCCAGGCTGGTCTCGAACCCCTGGACTCATCCCTTGTGGCATGACAGGCGTGAGCCATGGCACGTGCCTCACTTTTTTATTTATTTATTTATTTATTTATTGAGTTGGAGTCTCACTGTCGCCCAGACTGGAGTGCAGGGGCCACTCCCGGCCACCGCA
>NW_007053817.1:21762-24875 GCF_000164805.1 Carlito syrichta
CTGCTGGGCTCCGGTGATCCTTCCCCCTCAGCCTTCCAAGTAGCTGGAACTACAGGTGCGTGTTACCACGCCCGGCTGATTTTTAAAATTTTTATTGTAGAGATGAGGTCTCGCCTGAGTTGCCCCGGCGGGTCTTGAACCCGTGGGCTCAGGCAATTCACTCACCTCGGCCTCCCAAGGCGCGGGATTACAGGCTGAGCCACCGAGCCCGGCCACTTTTTTATTTTTTAAATCAAATCAAGCCCAGCCTGGAGCTGCCATTGCCGAGTTCTGGACCAGCCGACCTCAGTTGTATCGTGGCATTTCTTCCAGCACACCCGCCCCGCCATCCAGGGCATCATGATGACATGCTGGGCCGGTGCACTGCTTCCTCTGCTGCTCCAAGCCACTGACGAGGGTGGTCCCCCTGCTCTCCGAGGGGCACAGTGTGGCTCTAAGGAGGGGATGGAACACAGGCCTCGCTGAGGGCTCCCATGGGGATGCACGCTCTGCATGAGGCCGTGGCCTATGGGGTTTGGCCCTGGCTTGGCCGTCTCATCTGTCTCTCGCCCAGGGTCCCTGGCGCTAGGGCACCACACAGCAGTGGGGCTCACTCTTCAGGGCCTCTCCAAATCCCAGAATCATCTCGGGGAGCACTGAGTTTAAATATTTAAAATTAGTATAAATTATGAACTTCATCCTGAGAAGCATCCTAAAAAATATTTAGGTATTTCACATAGTCTTGTAAAAGATACACCCAGAAGGGCCTCAGGGAACCTGACTGATCTATGGCACTCAACTAAACAAAACATGGCCAGCTTGAATATTTAGTAAGTAGGCATTTCAGAAGGCCGAGGTGAGAGGATTCTCTGAGCCCGCGGGTTCAATACCAGCCTGGGCAACTTGGCAAGATATCATCTGTACAATAAAAAAAAAAAAAATAATAAGCCGGGTGTAGTGGCGTGTGCCTGTAGTTCCAGCTACTTGGAAGACTGAGGCGGAAGGATCGTCTGAGCCCAGCAGGTCGTGGCTGCACTGGCCGTGGGCGTGCCACTGCCCTCTAGCCTGGGCAACAGAGTGAGACTCCAACTCGAAAAAAACCAAAAAGAAATAGGCATCTCAGCTGGGCTCGGTGGCTCAGCCTGTAATCCCGCGCCTTTGGGAGGCTGAGGTGAGTGGATTGCCTGAGCCCGTGGGTTCGAGACCCGCCTGGGTGGCGAGACCTCATCTCTACAATAAATGAAAAAATCAGCCGGACGTGGTAGCACATGCCTGTAATTTTGGCTACTCGGAAGGCTGAGGCGGAAGGATCGCCGGAGCCCAGCAGGTCGTGGCTGCGGTGGCCGGGAGCGGCCGCTGCACTCCAGTCTGGGCGACAGAGTGAGATTCCAACTCAAAAAAAAGAAAAAAAGAAATAGGCATCTCAACCAGGGTCTCAGCAAGAAACAGATGACAATCAATCTGGGAAATTTCAGGAGAATTTAATAAAGGGATCACTTACACAGGCGAGGACAGGGGTGGGGAAGTCACCAGGTGACATTCCGGAGCCAGAGGGAGTGAGGGGAGGGCTGGAGAGAGCTGTGAGGAGGGGGCTTCTGTGCCCTCTGCGGCCACCAGAGAGGTGCTAGAAAAAAGCCAACGCCCTCACGATCCCTCCCCCACCTCCTATTTCTGGTCAGTGTTCCTGGCTCCTCCTCAGCCTCATCCACCAGGAAGTTGGTGGCCAGGGGGCCTTGGGGTGCAGTCCCTGGGGGTCTGCCCCAGGACAGAGACGGCACAGGGCCCAGTGGGCGACGGGGGATCCGGGTAACCACAGCCAATACCACAGGGCTGGCTCTCGGGCCCCTGCATTGGTTAACTCACTCCATCTTCTCAGGGCTGTGAGCAAAGCACATGCAGAAGCAAACAAAATTCCCAGACGAGGTGAGCAACTCATCCCATGAACCAACAATGGCGAGTGGCATTTCGCATGTGCTGGGAGGGACAGAGGAGCACGCTAGGAGGGGTTTGCATGCTCAGACAGGATGGGGACGAGGGGGTTGTCACAGCCTTTCTGCCTCTGTTGCATGCAGCTGGCCGTCTTTACTTATGAGCGATCTTCGAGAAGACCAGGCTAGAAGGAGGCCTTAGAGGTCACAGACACCCACGGTGGCCATGGTGGTTTTTTTGTTTGTTTGTTTTCTTTCTTTTTTTTTTTTTACATTTTTTTTTTTTTGAGTTGGAGTCTCACTCTGTGGCCCAGACTGGAGTGCAGTGGCCGCTCCCGGCCACCGCAGCCTCGACCTGCGATCCTTCTGCCTCAGCCTTCCAAGTAACCGGAATGACAGGCATGCGCTACCACGCCTGGCTGATTTTTTGATTTATTGTAGAAATGAGGTCTCGCTGCCCAGGCAGGTCTCGAACCCGCGGGCTCAGGCCATCCACTCACCTCAGCCTCCCAAAGGCGCGGGATTACAGGCTGAGCCACCGAGCCCGGCTTTTTTATATTTTTTATTTTAAAGATGTGGGGTACAATTCAGGGTCAGGTATACAAATGCCCACATGCAGGTGCCCTTGTTGATGAGGTGTGCCCCGCTCTTTGTGGCCATCATGGTTAAGCTCCTGCGTGTCAGGCATGTATGCCCATCACCTCAAACACCACAGTCCCGCTAGACAGGAAGGTGGACATGACTGTCTCTTTTTTATAGAGGAAGAGACGGAGGCTTAGAAAGCGGAAACCACGTGCCGAGGTCACACGGCTAATTTGTGGCAAAGCTGAGTCTCCATTCCAAATCTGACGGGCTGCCTATGATCCTGTATTCCCTTTCTCTCTAAAAAAGAGGCAGGCGTGTAGAGGAGACTGAGCTGACCCTGGGCATAAAGATGGGGGCTCCAGACTGAGGAGAGGAGTGGTAAGGTGATCCAAGATTGTCCTAGGAAGAAAGGCGACGCTGAACTTGGAGGAGCAAGCACAGCTGGGGAGCATACCCCCAGGGCAGGGACTTTGGATGAAGAGTCTGGGAGACCTTGGACGGCTTTGGCAGGACTTGGATGTCAGCTCAAGTTCTTTTTTTTTTTTGAGTTGGAGTCTCACTCTGTCGCCCAGACTGGAGTGCCGTGGCCGCTCCCGGCCACCGCAGCCTCGACCTGCTGGG
>NW_007053818.1:0-1141 GCF_000164805.1 Carlito syrichta
CCGTGCCCCGCCACAAGAGGGTTTACTGAGTTGTGAATATTGCACTTAGTCTTAGGTAATTGTAAACTTTATATAAAAGGACTTTTCATTTTCATTTCTCAAAGGAGATAAACCAAACTCTTACAAGAACTTTCTGTTGAATAAAGGCTGTTTCTCAAACATTATATTCTTCTGATTAAAGTCCTTACTGTACCCTATCACACTGATGGGATACAGTTCAAGATGTGTTACTTGGAGTGACAATATGATTAATTAAGAAATTTATAAGCAACTTTTTCTTGCTTTGCTGCTGTGTGGTCATCAGAGAGAAGTGAAAAGGCACAATTTCTTCCAGTAGCTACATTGTTCCCTAATCTGATGACCCACACAACATGGTTCCTCGGAATGTTAATAGATCTGCTCATGTTGGATTCAGTAAAGTTAAATAGGTTCCTTTATAGTAAAAAATTCCTTGATCCTTCAATATACAAATATGTTTATAATAAGAAGCTCTAGTATATAATTCCCTCTCCCACTCCCACGCTAATAATTTTTTTGATCAGCTGGCTCTAAATCATTTCTGTTAACAGATGTCAGGCTACCATCTACCTTTCTACTGAGTTTCCCCTTAGAAGGCGGTACTTCTGCAGAACTATCTGCAGTTACATGGTGTAGAATTTTCTCTTAGATTTCTGGCCATCCCACACTTCTTACACATGTTTTTCACTCCGTGTGTGTTGAAATTTATAGCAATCAAAGAACTTCAGAGCTTCATGTCCCATAGGAAATTTGTTGAAATATGCCAGTCTATGCTAGTGAGCATTACCTCTCTATCTTGGGAGGTTATTAGTAGGGAAAGGAGTTATATGAGGGGGAGAAGTCATTAGGAAAATGTTACTATACTGTAGATGATCAGTAACCAAATCTAGAAGCCAGGGATTTGGCCCTGGGTTCTAAGAAGAAAGATTAGATCTGAGTGACCTTTATAAAGAGAGCCTGAGAAGGTGGAGAATTGAAACTGGAAAGCTATGTGATCCTGACACTTAATTCTTGAAAAATTGAGGAAGAGTTTCTGAGGATAAGTATATTATTTTTGTCCTCACAGAACAATATGAATCTTTTGTGAAATTCACACATGATCAGATTATGCGACGGTATGGAA
>NW_007053819.1:0-7965 GCF_000164805.1 Carlito syrichta
AAAAAAAAAAAAAAAATACCCATAACATCAGCTGGGCACAGTGGCTCACACTTGCACTTTGGGAGGTTGAGGCGAGAGAATCGCCTGAGCTCGGGAGTTTGAGACCAGCCTGGGTAACTTGGTGAGACCTCGTCTCTACAATACATCAAAAAATTAGCTGAGCATGGTGGTGCGCATCTGGAGTTCCAACTACTTGGAAGGTTCAGGCGGAAGGATTGCCTGAGCCCAGCTGGTAGAGGCTGTGGTGGCCATGAGCATGACACGGCGCTCCAGCCTGGGCTCCAGAGAGAGAATCCAACTCCAGAAAAAAGAGAAAAAAGCATAGTGACGTAGTTAAGCATAGTGACACTGTTGGACAGCCTGCCTCCTGAACTCCTCATCTTCCCAAGCTGGACCTCTATCCCCGCCCTCCCCTCCCCCAGCCCATGGCACGCTCAGTCCGCTCTCACCTCCATGGTCTTGGCTACCCTGGACATGCCACACGAGTGGAGTCACACCGCATTTATCCTCTTGCGACTGGCTTACGCAACTCAGCAGGACGGCCTCAAGGGTTCACCGAGTTGTGGCCTGTGTCTGACGCTCTAATTTTTTTTTTTTTTGAGTTAGGGTCTCACTCCATCCCCAGGCTGGAGTGCAGTGGCATGCTCACGGCCACCGCAGCCTTGACCTGCCGGGCTCAGGCAATCCTTCTGCCTCAGCCTTCCAAGGAGCCGGAACTATAGGTGTGCACTACCATTCCCAGCTAATTTTTTTTAAAATTTATTGTAGAGATGAGGTCTCGCCAAGTTGCCCAGGCTGTTGTCGAGCTCGCGGGTTTAGGCAATCCCCTCACCTTGGGCTCCCAAAGTGCGAGATTACAGGCTTGAGCCATTGTGCCAGGTCCGGCTCTCTTTTGAGGCTGACTAATCCACTGAATGGATGGATGTGTGGGGGGTGTCCACCCACTCATCACCAACACCACTGGGGTTGTTTTCCACTGTTTGGCTATTGTAAATAGCGCTGCTGTGAACACAGACGGACACGTTTTCGCATGAACGTGTGTTTTCAGTTTTCTTGGCTGTGCCTGTAGGACTAGACTTGCCAGGTCATACAGTGACTCTGGGCTTAGCTTTTTGAAGTGCTGCCACGTATTTGCCACAGTGTTGCACCACCTTACCATCTCAAGGACTCCTTCCAATTCCCCCCACATCCTTGACAACACTTGGGTTTTTTTGCTCCCGCCCCATTCTTTTTTTTTTTTTTTGAGTTTCATGAAGTCTCACTCTGTCGCCCAGGCTGGAGTGCAGTGACATGTTCATGGCTACTGCAGCCAGGACTGGCTGGGCTCCGACGATCCTTCCGCCTCAACCTTCCAAGTAGCTGGAACTACAGGCAGGGGCCACCACGCCCGGCTTATTTTTTGATTGTAGAGACCATGTCTCACCAAGTTGCCCAGGCTGGCCTCAAACCCCCAGGCTGGCGGGTCAATGCTGGGGTGGCCATGAGTGTGCCACAGCACTCTAGCCTAGGTGCTGGAGTAAGACTCCACCTCAAAAAAAAAAAAAAAAGAGCAGTGGAGGCTGGGTGTGAGGAGCAGGAGAGACCAGGCGTTGGAGGCTGCAGTGAGCTACGACCACCACACTTTAGCCTGGGCAAAAGTGGGACCCCTGTCACTCAAAACACAAACAGACTGGGCACGGTGGCTCAGCCTGTCATCCCAGCACTTTGGGAGACCAAGGCGAGAGGACTGCCTGAGACTGGGTGTTTGAGACCAGCCTGGGCAACTTGGCGAGACCTCATCTCTATAATAAATAACAAAAATTAGCCGGGCAGGGTGGTGTGTGTCTGCAGTTCTAGCTAAAGGCTGAGGCGGAAGGATTGCCTAAGCCCTGCAGTGGAGGCTGCTGTGGCTGTGAGCGTGCAACTGCACCCAGCCTTGACAGAGTGAGATTCTAACTCAAAAAAAAAAAAAAAACACAAATAAACACAAAGAACACAAACAGAGCAGTTGATTGCAGAGCTGAGAACAGCATTCTGAACTCAGGGGGTCCCGTGTGCTTGGAAAACAACGTGAACAGCGAATGTGCAGGGAGGGCAACGCTGTGACCCTGGGAAGTTTCTTGGCCTTGACCTTCTCATCTGTAAAATGGGAAGCATCCAACTCAGACGGCTTGAAGAAACAAGGATTAAGTGAAACAATGCACACAGAGAGCCAGCGCCTCTGGAACCAGGTCTGGATGTGACATCATCTACACAAGTCCTTACCTCTGAGCCTTAGTGTTTTTCAGCTGTGAAATGAAGATAAAAATAGAACATCTTGCACAGGATTGTTTTGAGGATTCAACCAAATGGGACACAGGAAACATTCAGCACCGGGCCTGGTCGCAGGGGAGGCACTCAACATTGTGTTTTTCTTTTCTTTTTTTTTTTTGAGTTGGTGTCTCACTCCATTGCTCCGACTGGAGTTCAGTGGCACGCTCCCGGCCACCGCAGCCTCGACCTGCTGGGCTTTGGCGATCCTTCCTCCTCAACCTTCGAGTAGCCAGAATTACAGGCATGCGCTACCACGCCCAGTTGATCTTTTTTGATTTATTGTAGAGATGAGGTCTCGCCAAGTTGCTTGGGCGGGTCTCAAACCCGCGGGCTCAGGCAATCCATTCACCTCGGCCTCCCAAAGTGCTAGGATTACAGGCTGAGCCACCAAGCCCGGCTGTGTTTTTATTTTCTTGTGGAGATTTTCCATCTCCCATCCCACCATACTGCTGGGACACCACCATCAGGTCACATCTACAGTCTTGGCTCTGTCCTCAGCATCCTGCTGGCTGTGTGAGGAATTCTCTTTGCAGCAACATAAGCTCAGGTGTGTTTTGTATTTTGTGTGTGTGTTAATATTGCCCTTCTCAGCCGGGCTCGGTAGCTCAGCCTGTAATCCCGCGCTTTGGGAGGCTGAGATGAGTGGATTGCCGGAGCCTGCAGGTTCGAGACTCGCCTAGGCAGGGAGACCTCATCTCTACAATAAATAAAAAAATCAGCCAGGTGTGGTAGTAGGTGCCTGTAGTTCCGGCTACTTAGAAGGCTGAGGCGGAAGGATTGCCGGAGCCTAGCGAGTCGAGCCCCGGCCACTGCACTCCAGTCTGGGCGACAGAGTGAGACTCCAACTCAAAGAAAACCCAAAAAACAATTAGCATATTCTCACGGGTTTTTTTTTTTGTTTTTTTTTTGAGTTGGAGTCTCACTCTTTCACTCAGGCTGATTCCAGAGGCGTTGGCTCTTTGTGTGTCTCCTAGTAAGGAGGATGCTAGGAGACACAGGTGGCCACCGGGATGGCGCACACAACTAGACAGAGAACCACACACAGGCTCTGCCAGGCAGTTGGTAGCAACCCTGAAGAGACCTAAACACACTCTCAGCATGCCTTGAAAGGTATACAGTGGTGTTCCATCCTGCACCAGCCATGTGGTCCTGGGAAAATCACATCATTTCTCAGCTCCTTGATTATGGTGCTGCAAAGAGAATGACTACCAGGCCCTGTGTTAAATGCTCTATGTGTACTGTTTCATTGAAGCCTCAAAACGCTCTGAGTTCCCAAGTGTTACCATGAAGATCAAATGAAACAGTGTCTGTAAAGTGCGTGGTGGCGCTGTCTCAGGCACATAATGGGACTTTCTTTTTTTTTGAGTCGGAGTCTCACTCTGTCACCCAGACTGGAGTGCAGTGGCCGCTCCCGGTCACCACAGCCTCGACCTGCTGGGCTCTGGCGATCCTTCCGCCTCAGCCTTCCAAGTAGCTGGAACTACAGGTGTGCGCTACCACACCCGGCTAATTTTTTTTTGATTTATTGTAGAGATGAGGTCTCACCAATTTGCACAGGCGGGTCTCGAACCCGCAGGCTCAGGCTATTCACTCACCTCAGCCTCCCAAAGTGCGGGATTACAGGCTGAGCCACCAAACCCAGCTCATAATCGTACTTTCAAATTACTGTTGAAAAAAATCTTGTTTGTTGAGTCTGCGCCTTACTCTGTCATCCAGGCTGGAATGCAGTGGCACCATCACAGCTCACTGTAGCCTCAACTTTCTGGGCTTAGGCGATTGTCCCACCTCAGTCACCTGAGTAGCTGGAACCACTGGCATGTGCCACCATGCCCAGCTAATTATTTGATTTACTGTAGAGATGAGGTCTCACTATGTTGGCCAGGTTGGTTTCAGCCATCCTCCCACCCTGGCCTCCCAAAGTGCTGAGATTACAGGTGTGAACCAACACACCTGGCCCCAAAACCTTTTTTTTTTTTTGAGTTGGAGTCTCTCTGTCACCCAGACTGGAGTGCAGTGGCCGCTCCCGGCCACCGCAGCCTCGACTTGCTGGGCTCTGGCGATCCTTCCACCTCAGCCTTCCAAATAGCCGGAATTACAGGCATGTGCTACCACGCCCGGCTGATTTTTGATTTATTGTAGAGACAGGTCTCGCCAAGTTGCCCAGGTGGGTCTCGAACCTATGGGCTCAGGCAATCCACTCACCTCGGCCTCCCAGAGTGCTGGGATTATAGGTTGAGCCACTGAGCTCAGCCCCCAAAATCTTAAATACAGGAAAAAACCTTTTAGCACAAAGATGTATTTCTGATAGGAAAATTTCTGAAACAAAAATCCTCTGGATGGAATATTATGCTGTGAGAAGGGTTGGCCGTTGTAGCTGCAGAAAGCACACGACACCATGATCTGCTGTGATCTTTGCTAGATAGCACGTCTCTAGAGGTCCTGGGCCTCTCTAGCCTCTGGTTTTCAGTGAAGCCACCTTTGCCTCAAGTCCACATGGCACTGCTTGGTCTCCCTCACCCACTCTTCTGACCTCTGTGAAGGCCCTGGGGATGTCTAGAGACCATGCCCACCTGAGTGCATGAGATGCCTGGTGGGCACGGCCAGCTCTGTCCCAGGCCACTGCCTTTGCTGTTTTCATGAAGAACACCTCCCTCTGGAGTGACCAGCCAGCCAAGCTGCCAGGCCTGAGGGGTTTATTGGGATGTGAGAGTTTTAGAGTAAACACTGGGAACATCCCTGGCAGAAGGGGACCTGCTGGTCACCCTGCCACCCATGCCAGCTTCTTCTGAAACTGCAAGATCTCAGTGCCACAACTAGGTGTGTTTTCCCAAGGAGAGCCCAGCTGTGCGCCTCCCAGGTGAGCACCTGTGACTACCCAGGGGCCTGGGTGAGCAGGACACCGGGTGTGAATCCTGGCGACGTCTGCCCTGCAGCCAGGTAAGAAGATCAGCAAAGACTGCTGAGAGTCAAGGAGTCAGAGCAGTCCAGACAGGACACGAGGTTGGGATGCACCACGCATAGTGGCCACGAGGAGTCGTGAGAGTGGGCAGAGGATCCATGAGCCCGCGACGGGGGGGCCCCGGAGACGGACCTCTGAACCAGGGCTGGAGGTGAAGAGTCCACAAGGGAAGCCAAGGGCAGCGGCCAGAGGAGGAGGCAGCGCAGACTCGAGTGCCACGTGTTGGGTACATGGGGTCCACGTCTTCCACTACAGACACCGTGGATGTCACCTGACCACTCTTCGGCCGCCACACGGGCTTCCCCGTCCCTCCTCAGCTCTGGGAGCAAAGGGAACTCCCCAGGGCCCTGCGGGACTGTTTCCCACTCCGCGTGCTCCTGAACCTGGCCCTGGCCACGTGCCCCTCAGGGGACTGACTCCCAAGATGCCATCTCCATCTTTCCGGAGCACCAGTCCATGCTTCACACGGTTCCCTGTGCCCCCACCTCTTTATCCAGGAACACGCACAAATCAGTGCCCCTGTGGGAGCCACAGCAGGATCCTGGTCATGGAACTCACCGGAAGGAACCTTCCAGACACACCAATCCAAGGAAGGGGCATGGGGCAGATGTGCACCCTGCAGCCCCAGAGGTGGCTGAAGCCTCGGGACCCTTTCTCTGTTCATGGCGGGAGCATCCCTGATGGCCTGATGGGGGATGGGGGCGATGGGAGCAGCAGACGCCCTGGAGGCCAGACTCACAGCACGGTGTCCTTGCTTGGATGCTGAGACGTGTCTGGGGAGCCCAGGGACAGAGGGGCCGGGGGGGGCATGAACAGCTGGGGGCAGGGGTGTGAGGGGCATGGGGGTGGTGAGGGGCACAACGGGGCAAGAAGCCCGGGGAGCTGTGGTCAGGGGATGGCGAGAGGCCCGGGGGTGAGGCGAGAGGGCTAGTGAGAGGCTGGGGGTGTGGGGGCCCAGGGGGTGAGGGCTACAGGGGTCGTGTGGGGCCAGGGTGCTCCTGCTGCCTGAGGGTGTGGGGAAGCCTTCCCTCTTCTTGGAGACACCTCTTGCTGGGCCCTGGCCAGGTGGAAGCAGGCGACATGCATCTGACCCAGCCACGCACAGCCACAGAGCACCACCCCCAGGTCAGGCCTGGGGCCAGAGGGCAGGATGTGCATCTGGCGCTGGCTTCGTCCGTCCCAGGAGGCTCTGGCGAGAGCAGGCCAGGGGAACCCGAGTGCAGCCTTCCAGGTCACAAGTGCGCAGGCCTAGGACCCTGGGCTTCTGGGGGCCTCCCCTCCACAGGGGGCGAGAGCCTGTGATAGGCTGTGGGCAGTGTCGTGGTGGGCGGGAGGCATGTCCTGGGAAGAGGGCACCCTAACTGGGGCTCTGCCTTCCTGTGGTGGCGCGGCCTTGCCACCTCGTGGGCTTGCCAGATGCCGTTTCCTGTCCGGTCTCTCACAGCCACAGCATCTCACACAGGAGCCTCCACGGAGATGTCCGCTGGACTCACTGGGCACCCAACCCTGGCAGCGCTGGCCTGGGGAGACAGGCCAGCTCGGGCACCTGTCACCATGGAGCCAGATGGAGGCCACGGCCGGAACCTGGGCTCCATGTCTCCCGGGAACCAGCTATCTGGGAGCGTACAAGTCCTTCTTTTGAGACCCTTCTCTGGTTAAGTGAGCAGGGTCAGACTTCCCGGCGCCTGCAGCTGAAAACCTGAGAGCACAGAGACAACTCCCTGCAGCTTCCTGGTCCACAGCTTTCCAGAACAGCAAACGAGGCTGGGTGCTTGCCACAGCCCATGTTCCGAGGTCTACCGCACTCGACACACTGCAGGGTACAGGGGAAAGCCTGTCAGTCTGGGCATATCCAGACTGCAGATATTTTGGCCAACCTGTAGTGTTCTTTTTTTTTGAGTCGGAGTCTTACTCCGTCGCCCAGACTGGAATGCAGTGGCACGCTCCCGGCCACCGCAGCCTCGACCTGCTGGGTACAGGTGATCTTTCCACCTCAGTCTTCCAAGTAGCTACAGGTGCATGCCACCATGCCTGGTTAATTTTTGAATTATTGTAGAGACTAGGTCTCACCAAGTTGCCCAGGCTGGTCTCAAACGCCTGGACTCAGACAATCCTCTTGCTTCGGCCTCCCAAAGTGCTGGGATTCCAGGGTTGAGTCACCATGCCCGGCCTCCGTAGTGTTCTTAAAACACGGACTCAGGTGCTGACATTTACAAATCAAGAAGTTTCGTATGAAACTTGCATTTCCACCCTCTCTTGAAAAATTCGAAGTCTGGCTACTCTAGGCCTGTGTTCCCACAGCTGTTTTATTTGTCTCTGAGTCAGAGTTTCACTTTATTGTCCAGACTGCAGTGCAGTGGCACGATCATGGCTCACTGCAGCTTCCAATTCCTGGGCTAGGGCGATCCTCCTGTTTTATCCTCTTCCGAGTAGCTGGGGCTATTGGTGCTACTAAACCTGGTTTTTTTTGGTTGTTGACCTGAGGTCTCGCTATTTTGCCTAGGCTGGTCTCAAACTCCTGGGCTCAAGTGATCCTCCCATTTCAGCAAGTGCTGGGATTACAGGTGTGAGCCACTGTGCCCAGCCTGCTCTCTTTTAAAAAAATTTTTTTTTATTTGAGTTAGAGTTTCACTCGGTCGCCCAGACTGGAGTGCAGTGGCCGCTCCCGGTCACCGCAACCTCGACCGTCTGGGCTCCGGCGATCCTTCCGCCTC
>NW_007053820.1:0-6154 GCF_000164805.1 Carlito syrichta
TGACCGGCAGGGCGGTCACGGCCTCACACTCGCGTGTCCCCTGCCTGGAGCGCCCTTCCGGCAAGCTCTGGGCCCCTCCTGCCTTTTAGGCCGGCAAACGCCAGCTCCTCCGAGGCCTGCCCGAGTGGCTGCCTGCCGCCCGTGGCCGTTTGCACAGCGCCCCTCACAATCTGAAATGCCCCTGGCCGCCGGCCTCGCGCTCTTCTCTGGAGCGGCAGGTTTCAGGGCAGCAGGGGCCGGTCTGCCGTGTTCACCAGCACATAGTGGGTGCTCAAGAAAGATCCGAAAGTGAAGGGTGAGGGCCTGGCCTCACGGCATGCTGTTCCCGAGGTCCGAGTCCGTCCAGCCCCCTTTGTCGTGTGTCCACCCTCCGGGCTGGGGCCTCAGTGTGGCCACCTGGCCTGTCTGCTGCCCCAACCTGTGGGCTTTGCTGCTGGAGCAACACCCAGGCCAGAGGCTTTTCCGCAAGGGCTGCTGACCTGCTCTCCGGGGCACGCCTGCAGGGCAGCTCACGCAGTGACTTGCAGGAGAGGTGTCTGTCCCCTGGGGCTGCATGTCCTGGCCAGCACGGCCCGCGAGGAGGCTTGTATTGGGTTTAGCGTGGCCACTGCACTGCTTTGCGCCTCATCACTGCAGCAGGATGGGGCGGGGTGGGGGCAGCCAGGTCGCCGAATGGTCTCTAGCAACTGGCCAGCCCGGTTGGCGGCTCTGGGCCCCTCCAGGCTCCCTGGGGCCTCCGGGAGGGAGTGAGGGCACCGGAGTCTCTCTCCTCCGTCAGTCCGCAGGCTCCTGCCCGCCCCCAGCCCTGCGGTCAAGATTTGCTTTTTCTGGACCCTCCCTGGGTCCTCCTTTGGAACCCCCCACCTCTGCCGCCTGCATGCCCACCTTCCTGTTTCTAGGCAGAGTGGGTCTCTCCTCCATCCCTCTTCCACGCTTCCAGACCGGCGGAGGGGACTGACCCTTCACCCCAGCTGGACCCAGGATCGAATCTGAAAACGCCGGAGCGGTAGGGTGGGGTCCCCAGCCGGTCCCTGCCCTTCTCTAGAAAGGAGGCCAAGGGTGGAGTCCAGAGCGTGTGACCCACACGAGGTGAGGCCAGGAGGTGGCTGAGAGGACAGCAGCACGTCTGGGGCAGAATCCAAACGTCCTGGGAAGGCCGTGAAGCCCCCGCTGGCTGCCCCCCCATGGCCTCCTGTGCCCTGTCTGCGGCCATGGACTCATGGCTCAGCCACCTGTGTCCCCCCCAGGTCCTTGCCTGGCACAGGGCCGGGCCGAGCTGCCCCCTCCGTCTGGCACCCTCCCCTCGGGCCTGGCGAGGCTCGGCCTCCCTGACTCTCAGGCCCAGCTCCTGCAGCACTGAAGCACGTGTCAGAGTCTCGGGGGGCTTGGGACATGCACGAGTTCCCCACCCAGCGGGTCTGGACGGGGCCCAGGAATCTGCATCTGTGGCAGGTTCCCAGGGTGGCCGAAGCCGCTGGTCTCGTCCCTCCGCCCCACAGCCCCAGTCTGCAGCTATCCCTTGGGTCTTGTTTGTTTGCCCTTGACCGTCTCCACCATCACAGATCAGTCTTCATAAAGGCAGGGGTATTCGTTTTTGTTTTGCTTTGTTTTTGGACGGGATATGGCTCTGTTGCCCAGGCTGGAGTGATCCCAGCTCACTGCGGCCTCAACCTCCTGAGCTGCAGCCTGGGCTCAGGTGATCCTCCCACCGCAGCCTCCCGAGTAGCTGGAACTACAGGTATGCATCACCATGCCCAGCTGATTGTTTTATTTTTTACAGAGATGAGATCTCGCTGTGTTGCCCAGGCTGGTCTCAAACTCCTGTGCTCCAGCAATCCTCCTGCCTCGGTCTCCCAAAGGGCTGGGATTTCAGGCGTGAGCCGCCGCACCTGGCCGTAAAGGCAGGTTGTTTTCATTCTGAGTATCCACAACGTTGAGAACTTTGGCGCAGCGTCAGAGGCCAATGAGCATTGGTTGGGTCAGTGACAGCTAGACACAACCTCCCATAAGTTCAGTGGGGACTTTCCCCATGCCGGGCCCTGAGGACTCCCCTGTGTTAGGAGGGCGGTCTCAGGGATCTGCCTGGCAAGGCCCGATGGGCCCGGAAGAAATCCCAGAGTGGAGTGAGCGCTTCTGCCCCTGGCATGCACCCTGCTACGAGCCAAAGGCGGCTAGCTGAAGCCAGCCAAGTGTTGCTTTTTCTCCCATCACTCTGTGACTGTGCTTCCTCAGACAGCTTGGGAGATGTAGACAAAACTGTTATTGTCTCCTGATATTTATTATACATTGTAGGACGAGCCACGAGAAACCACGCCTGGTGTCTCGCCAATTTCCGCTCCCTGAAACTGCCTTGTGAACAGCCTGGTAAAAGCCTCCATGGGCCAGAGCTTCCAACACACCTGTTGGGAGGCCGCAATTCAGGCCGGTCCCCAGGCCCTGGGGACGGAGGGGGATGGAGGGGGACGGGCCGGAGGGCACCCAGGGCTGTTTGGAAAGCTCGTCTCCAAACTGTCACCTGTGGGAGGACGGAACCTTGGCGTCACTAAGTGACTTCCGGCCTCACTAGGAAAGAACGTCCTGTCCTGGGGGAGGTCCTGGCTGGAGTCTGAGCCGTAGTGGCTTAGCCAGCCCTGGGCAGAGGAGGCTGTGGCAGGGAGAGCGGCGGCCTCTGCTGGACCCCTGATGCTGGGGAGTCTGCCTTTTAACGAGCGGACGCCCCTCCTCACAGCGATTCTGAGGAAGTGCTCAGCTCTCAAGTTCCAGCCCCAGAGGAAGGAAGAATGGCCTGGGGTTCCGGCCACTTGTCACTTAACTCGCTCCTACCCTGCCCCATGGAGTCGAGAAAGGGAGGCTCCTGGCAAGGAAGGGCGTGCTGTTCCTGGAGTCCTCCTCTCTTGCACGCCAAGGCTCGGAGGGTGGCAGGACCCTCTGAGGTGCCTGCAGGCTGCGTGTGAGTGGGGGAACCCGGCCGACAAGAGGATGACACCCCCAAATTGCCAGTGGTCCCCAGGGTCTCATGCAAGACCTCGACCATCCCCAGAGGCAACACTGGGGAATCAAGGTCAGTTGGAAGCGGTGGCTTCCCTCACCAGGGCTCACCTTCTCACATGCAACAAGTTTGCCAGGCACGGTGGCTCACACCAGTCCTACCAGCACTTTGGGAGTCTGAGCAGGAGGATAGCTTGAGCCCCGGGGTTCAAGACCAGCCTGGGCAACATGGGGAGACCTCGACTCCACGATAAATAAAAAAGCCGGGTGGGGTGGTGCGTGCTTGTTGTCTCAGCTCCTCGGAAGACTGTGGCGAGAGGATGCCTGAGCCCAGGAGGTCAAGGCTGTGTAGAGCTGTGATTGTGCCACTGCACTCCAGCCTGGGTGACAGAGTGAGACCCCGCCTCAAAAACGAACAGACAAACAAACCACAGACAAAAGCGAACAGACAAATCAAAGCAAGTATGGAGGTCAGCCGTCTGGGACTCCAAGACCACTGTGGGCATTGGAGATGCAAGCTACGTCTGTCCACTGCCCTTTCCTCACATGTGGCCTCTATCCTCGCGGCCCAAGAAGGCTGTCGAGCTCCAGTCATCACGTCAGGCTGGCAAGAGAGAAACGCAGGAGGAAAGGGGGCCCAGCTTTTCCTTTTTGGGAGTCTGTGCGGAGGCCCCACACACATCTGCGTGCGGCTCATTGGCCAGAGTTTAGTGCATGGACCACACACAGCCCTTTGTCCAGGACCAAAGTGTGATGGGGAAGAAGGAATGTTGGAAGGCTGTCCTCCGCCTTGGTCCCAGAGCATTCATGGCGACGCCAGGTGAATGCAACCAAAGCCTGCACCAGCTGGACACTCCCCTAGAGCTTCCTGTCACCCGTGGCCCCTTCCCCGAGGCCCCACAGCACTGCCCCCTCCAGCCCCTCCCTCATCTCCCCCCTCTCCGCCTCCCTCCTCCTCCATAGGGCGAGCTCATTCCCACCGCAGGGCCTTTGCACCTGCTGTTCCCTCACCTGTAACGCTTTGCCCCAAGATCCCACCCTGCAGGCCTCCGCCCACGTCCCCTCCCGAGGGGCCTGCCCGACTCCTGTCCCCACCGCTCTGACACCACCCCCTGCAGCCTTTCCCAGAGCACTTAGGACACGCTGGCGTTCCCCCCTGTGCTCCCCACGCGGAGGGAGACTGCCAGGTCTGCCCACATGGTGCTCTGCGGAGGCTGCACCCACGTGGGTGCGGGGATGGATAGAGGAGAGTCCTTGATTTGCGGTTCCTTCCGCCCAGTGGCCTGCGGGCTCCGGTGCCAGGAGGCCGTGCTGGAGGCAGCTTCGGCGCCGCCACTCGTGGGAGGAAGGTGCTGCGCCTGGCTCCTCCTCGCGCCGCCTCGGCCATGCGCCAGCCTCCCTGGGGAGCTTGGCTGTGGAGGGGTGGCTCCTCCGACTTCCGAGCCTGTCTGCCCTTGGAGGTGATCCTCGAGAGGGAGCCCCGCCCTGGGGCTTGGCCGCACGTGTTCGACTGCCTCCAGTCTACGCCTGGGACTGGACGGCTGTCCCGGGGTCCTCCCCCATCACCCGGGAGATGCCTGTTGCCCACTCCTGCGTGGGCCCTCCATCCCCTGTGTCTGTGGTCCCCTGTGTTTGCTCCCTCGCCGGTTGGAGCACAAATTCTAGTAGTTTCCGAGGAAGAGTGGAAGGGGATTGACTCTTCAGTGCTGCTGTGCGCCTGCAAGGGTCGTGTTCTGTTCTGAGAGCGCGTTCTCGAGTCCAGTTTGTTCGTAAGTCCTCCACAGTGAGCCTAGGGACCCAACGAACACCACTGGCTATGCGATACCAGCCACATCACCGCCACTTTAATGCTTGCTTCCGGACGTCTGGGCTTGAAATACGACCCTACACTGCTGTGCTCTAGACAGTCCTGACCAGTGCACAAAAGCACAACCCCTTGTAGAGGATGCACACAGTGACAATGTATGCCAGACATGTGAACTCACTAACACGACTGGGCATGTGAACACAGGTTCGCATCTCTGAACATTTGCACCTAGCCGAGCTCGGGGGCTCAGCCTGTCATCCCAGCACTTTGGGAGGCCGAGGCGAGTGGATGGCCTGAGCCCATGGGTTTGAGACCAACCTGGGCAGCTTGGCAGGACCTTGCCTCTACAGTAAATCAGAAAAATTAGCCGGCATGGTAGTGTGCATCTGTCGTTCCGGCTACCTGGAAGACTGAGGCAGAAGCATCGCCAGAGCCCAGCAGGTCAACGCTGGGGTAACCGTGAGCATGCCACTGCACTCCAGCCTGGGTGATTAAGTGACACTCCAACTCGGAAAAAAAAAAGAAAAAGAAAGTTTGCACTTTTGCACCTGTAGTTTGAACTACTCGGGAGGCTGAGGCGGAAGGATGGCCTGAACCCAGCAGGTCGAGGCTGCGATGTCCGTGATTGTGCCACTGTACTTCAGCCTGGGCGACCGAGTGAGACTTCAACTCAAAAAAAAAAGTTCGCAACTTGAGGATACGTATTAGGGGACTCACTACATAGAATGGAGTTTAGAAGTCATTTTCCTTTGGCGTCCTGCTGCAAGCATGGCTTCCCGCCTTCTGGGTTCTCTGGACACACAGGAACTGCTTGTGGTCCTCCTCCGGCTTCTGAAGTTTTACAGCGACGTGCTTTGGTGTGGGCCCGTTTCCATCCACCGTGGTGGCAACTGTGAGTCCTCTCAGCCCCAAGCTGGTGTCCTTCGTTCCTGAGGGACGGCTCGAGCGGTGTCCCTTACGGTCCCTGTGCTCCGCTCTCTTCTTCTGTGACTCCTGTTCCTCAGATGCTGGAGCTCCTGGGTGGATCCTTCCATGTTCTCGCCTTTCTGCTCTGTGCGCTTTTTTTATCTTCCATTTCTTTGCACTTTTGCTCTGTTTTCTGGGATGTTTCCTTGCCTTTCCTTCTAATCTACTCTTTCTTTCTTTTTTTTTTTTTAATTACTCCTTGTGCTTTTCATTTCCAAGAACTCTCCTTTAAGTTTCTATTCTTTTTTTGTTTGTTTTTGTTTTTTGAGTTGGAGTCTCACTCTGTCGCCCAGACTGGAGTGCAGTGGCCACTCCCGGTCACCGCAGCCTCGACCTGCTGGGCTCCGGCGATCCTTCCGCCTCAGCCTTTCCAGGAGCTGGAACTACAGGCGT
>NW_007053820.1:6174-12494 GCF_000164805.1 Carlito syrichta
AGGCAATCCACTCACCTCGGCCTCCCAAAGTGCTGGGATTACAGGCTGAGCCACCGAGCCCGGCCTAATTTTTTATTTTATTGTAGAGATGAGGTCTTGCCAAGTGGCCCAGGCGGGTCTCGAACCCGTGGGCTCGGGCAATCCTCCCACCTCGGCCAACTAAGGCGCGGGCTGACAGGCTGAGCCACCAAGCCCGGCGGTTTCTATTCTTTGAATGTCCTTTGTGTTAGCACTTCACGGATGTGACATCATCCCTTGTCTTCCTAAAGTGATTCTTTTTGTAGAGACAGGGTCTTGCTGTGTTGCCCAGGCTGGTCTTGAACTCCTGGCCTCAGCTTCCCAAAGTGCTGGAACTACAGGCGCGAGCCACCGTGACTAGCCTCCCTGAGGTTGTGAATCACGTTCTGTAAAGGTTCTCTTCGCCTTGTGTGGCCTTTCTTGGCTCCGATTTTCCGCCTGTCTGCTTTGCTTTCTGTGTCTTGTGATGTGGCGGCCTCAGCTGTCTGCTGGTCTGAGGTTCATCAGGGCATGATTGGGCACCAAAATGCAGACAGGAAGCCCCGGGATCTTGGTGGGCCACTGGCCCAGGGCCAGCTTGCAGAGGTTTTGCATTTGGGACTGTTGGATCCCTAGGGAAGACTCTCTCGGTGCTTGTCAGGAGCAGGGCTCCGGCCTGGCAGCCTCGGAGCTGCCCAGGGAAGGAACATGGCAGAGGGCTGCAGACTCTACAGCCCTGGCTTCCAGCAATAGCATCTCGTCTCTTGGCTGGGCCTTCTCCCCCAGCCGGAGTGTAAACCCTGGGCTTTCGTTGGAGGATTTGCAACAGCTTTTTGAGTTAGGGTCTCTGTCACTCTTGCTGGAGTGCAGCGGCACATTCATGGCTCACTGCAGCGTCAACCTCCTGGGCTCAGGTGATCCTCCTGCCTCAGCCTCCCAAGTAGCTGGGATTACAGGCACACACCACCACACCTGGTTAATTTTTTTTTATTTTTGTAGAGACAGGGTCTCACTGTGTTGCCCAGACTGGCCTCAAACCTCTGGGCTCAGGCAGTCCTCTCACCTCGGGCTCCCAAAATGCTGGGATTCTAGGCGTGAGCCACCGTGCCCGGCCTTCCTCTCTGTCTCATTTTAACTCCTGCTCACCCCCAACGCAAGCTCCCAAGGCTTCAAGGACTCTGGGCATGAAGAGACTTGGATGCTTTCTGGAGACCCTGACAGCCTCGGGCTCTGTCCGTCCAGGCCCTCGACAGGTGTCATTTGTCCTTCTGTTTCCAGCTTTCACAGAAATGTGGTACCGTGGTCCCTCTCTGCCATGGCTCTCCTCAAATGGATGTCTTCTAAAAACATCATCGTCTGTGGCTTTTACTGGGACTGGGAGGGAGTGAAAGTAGACACGCACGTTCCGCCTGCCATCACATCTCACAAAGGGGGCAGCGGGGGTGAGTTGGGGCTTGCTATGGAGAGGAGTCTGTTGTCAGAGGGCTGACCTTTCCCATACGGGGGCGCGGGTGGTCCTCCCTCTATGAGGCCAAGCCCAACACTCACTGGAGAGGCGGACAAGGCTAGATGCGCGCTTTCCAGTTGGGCCTGCAGAGGGCTGTGGTTCTGTGCCCAATCCCAGCCAGCAAGACGCTCCTACCTAGACCTGGGTCAGAAGTAGGGCGCTAAGAGCTGGGGCAGGGATGGATCTTCGAGTGGGGCAGCAGTGTCCATGCTACGTCCGGTACAGGCTGACGGGGCCACGGTCAAGGTGCTGGCAGCCCTTTCCTCCCTGGCCGGTTCTTCGAAGGCTCTGGATCATGGTCAGCTGAGAACCCGACGGGCCCACGCCGATGGCTGGTGACGGGCTTGATCAGTGCAGGGGTCTCCCAACCCGACGCTGCGTCCTTCTGCCCAGGCTGCTGGGGCCTGCTCAGTCCCTTGGAAGCTGTCGGGAGCCTCCCCAAGAGGCCGTCCCCAACTCGGTTTCACTCTGCCTCTCAGGACTGCCGCCCGCCCTTCCCAGCACCGGGCCCTTGACCACCTATCCCTTCTCCAAAGGCAAGTCTGTCTTAGTCCCTGTGTGCGACTACACCGCCAACCGAGTGATTTATAAGGAACAGCACTTCTCACAGTGCTGGGTGCTGAGAAGTCCAAGATTGAGGTGCTGGCGGGTTGGGTGACTGGTGAGGGCCCGGTGTCTTCCAAGACGGTGCCTTTTTGTTGTGTCTTCTGGAGGGGACGAACGCCATGTCCGCATGAGGCGGAAGACCAAGACAAAAAGGGGCCAAGCCTGTTCCCTCCAGCCTTTTGATAATCTCTTCACGGGGTGGAGCCCTCATGGCTCAGTCCCTTCCCAAGAGGCCTCAACTCTGACGACCACCTCAGGGGGGATCAAGTTTCCACGTGAATTGTGAAGGAGACACATTCAAACCACAGCAAAGGCCCACTCTGCAGCTTGCAGCCTTTCCTTGACTAGATCCAGCAGCCGGGTTGCGGCTCTCCGGCCCTGGCCAGCTCAGCTCCCCTCCTGTTTCAGCCCACTCCGGGCTCCTGACACCTGTGGAATGTCTTGGCCATCACACTTATCTCCATCCGATACTTAAATATTTAAATATGTCAGCTGGGCACAGTGGCTCATGCCTACCATCCTAGAATTTTGGAGAGGCCAAGGCAGGAGGATTGCTTGAGCCCAGGAGTTCCAGACCACCCTGGACAACATCACAAGGCTCCATCTCTACAAAAAAATTAGCTGGGCATGGTGGTGTGCGCCTGTAGTCCCAGCTACTCAGGAGGCTGAGGTGGGAGGATTGCCTGAGCCCAGGAGGCTGAGGCTGCAGTGAGCAGTGATTGTGCCAATGCACTCCGGCCTAGGTGACAGAGAGAGACTCTGACTCAAAAAAAAATGTATTTCTACTTTGTTCTTCCCACTAGAAACACAGGAACCTCCTCCCTTCTCTGCAGAGCATGGGGCCCGGCAACATGTAAAATCTATTGTTTTTCTTATTTTTGCAAAATGTCCAATAAATTTTTCTTCACTTTCCTGGTCTGTCGAGGAAATAAAGTGCTTATGAACTCATGTATGATTTACAGGCGTGAATGTTGGTAGTGAAGATTATTCACCCGAATCTGACCTTAGTTTTCAACTAGTTTTTATTATAAAAACGATATAACATGAAAGAAATTTTGGGAAAAAGAGAGGGGAAAAAATCACCCATCATCCCACCTGGCACAGCTGTTTGCTTTTCTTTGCTTTTCTTTACTTTCACATTTTTTTTTTAATTTTAAAGATGCAGGGTACAATTCAGGGTTAGGTATACAAATGTTCATTACGCGGGCACCCTGTTGATGAGGTGTGCATCCCCCAGCAGATTCAGCCCGTCTGTTGTCACTTTTACTTTGGCATGTGTACTGCCTCCGAGCCTTCTTCCTGGAGTGGCCGCATGGTTACAAAGCTTCAGTCCCAGGAGTCGCTGCCCACAAAGTCCAGCTCCAAGGTCACATCCTGCAAAGTTCAACCCTAAGGCCACATCCCAGAAAGGCCAGCTCCAAGGTCAGGTCCCACAAAGGCCAGCTCCAAGGTCACGCCCCAAGGTGGCTCTCCGGGATCCCGAATGACTCCCTGTCCCTCTACCTCTGTGGCTGCCTTTCTGAGTCCTGAGTGTCACTCCTTGTCTTCCCGTCTCTCCTGTCTTGGCCGGACCAGGAGCTTTCTGGGGGCAGGAGTGGCCTCCCATGAGGCTCTGGCACGTGGCTTGCGACTCTCCCAGCCACAGCTTTGTATCTGTGCTGTCAGCATGTGTTAGAACAGACGACTTTCCCCCCGTTGCTCTGTCGTTCTCATAACGGTCATTTTTAGCGACTCCAGAATATTTTATCAAATGGATGTTTCATAATTTCGCGAACCAGTCCTCTACTGGGGAACCTTTGGGTTGCTTCCAGTTTTTTTGTTTGTTTGTTTTGTTTTTCTGCTACAGAAAATGCCACAGAAACCGTTCTTGTGCAAGACTGCTTATTTCTCCTTCTGAGTGAGTGCATGGAAGCCCAGGGTCGAGCCGGCCCCGGCTCTAAGGCCGTTTCCACCTGGCAACACCAGCTCATGCAGTCCCAGCTGACGGAGCGACAGGTGCCCCCACGCCCTCTCTTCCCTCGGCAAAACTCGTCCTCCCTGCTCTCCTGAGGCGTCAGAGAGTGACTTGTTCCCAGTCAGCAAATGTTCATGAAAGCTTTATCAGTCTTGGACTCCCTACCGCCTTGTCTTGCCGTCCAGGACGCTGCAACACAGTGCCATAGACCAGGTGGCTTAGAAACCACAGAAACGTCTTTTCCACAGCGCTGGAGGCTGAACGTCTGGGACCAGTGGGCTGGCACAGGTCCCAGGGAGGGCCCTCGTCTGGGTGGTGGACAGCCAGCTTCTCTTGTGTCCCCGCAGGCCAGAAAGGGGGCTGGCGAGCTCCCTAGTGTCCCTTTTGTAAGGGCGCCAATGCCATTCACGACTCCACCCCCACGACCTCATCACCTCCCAGAGGCCTACTCTCACCCTGAGGGTTAGGGCTCCAACTTGGACATCTGCAGGGACACGGGGATCCAGTCCATAGCAGGCCCGGCACAAAACCCGGCAAGTCCAGGTGCCCGTGGCCTTTGCCGAACGTGCCTGCCCCGCATCTGTGCCCCTTCCTCTGACATCGACTCACCCTTTCTCCCCTGGGATCCACCCCCTTTCATGCGCTTTCACTGGCACCCAGGGTACTTTTGAGCCCAGGGGTGAACTGGGGCATCAGGCCTGGCCAATCAGAACACGGCATGTCGGCTCACAGGGATTGGTCCAGGGAATGCCACGTGACCCAGTCAGAGCCAACGACTTGTGACCTTGAGACATTTGGGAGAGAAGCCCTTTCTTCCCGCGGAGCCAGGGGCTGTGAAGACAATGTGCTACTGATGATGTCGTACTGTTGATGTCACGTTGACCACGATGTCATGCTGACCGTGATTGCATATTGACCACGATGTCACATGACCACAAAGCCATACTGACCATAATACCATATTGACCACAATGTTATATTGACCATGATGCCGTACTGACCACTAAGTCATATTGAACACATCATGCTGACCACAAAATCATATCAACCATGATCCCATACTGACCACGATGCCATACTGATCACACTGCTGTATTGACTATGATGTCATATTTACCACAACACCATATTGACCATGACACCATATTGACCATGATGCCATATCGACCAGGACATCGTATTGACCATGATGTAATACCAACCATTATGCCCTACTGACCATGATGTCATATTGACAACGATGTCATATTGATCATGTTGCCATATTGACCATGGGGCCAAATGACCATGTCGCCATATGGACCACGACATCATACTGACCATGACGCCATATGGACCACGATACTATATTGACCACGGCACCATATTGACCATGGCACCATATTGACCATGATGCCATATTGACCACGATGCCATATTGACCATGATGCCATAGTGACCATGATGTCATATTGACCATGATGCCATATTGACCAGGACATCGTATTGACCATGATGTAATACCAACCATGATGCCATACTGACCACAATGTCATATTGATCATATTGCCATATTGACCATGACGCCATATGGACCACAGCATCATACTGACCACGATGCCATATGGACCACGATACTATATTGACCACGATGCCATATTGACCACGACAGCATACTGACCATGACGCCATATTGACCATGACACCATACTGACCACGATGCCATATTGACCATGATGTAATACCGACCATGAAGCCATACTGACCATGATGCCATATTGACCAGGACATCGTATTGACCACGATGGAATACCAACCATGATGCCATACTGACCACGATGTCATATTGATCATGTTGCCATACTGACCAAGATGCCATATTGACCATGCCGCCATATGGACCACGGCATCATACTGACCACGATGCCATGTGGACCACGACGCCATATTGGCCACGACGCCATATTGGCCACGACGCCATATTGACCGTGACCCATACTGACCACGATGCCAACTGACCGCGACACCATATTGACCGGGACATCACACTGACAACGACGTCATGTTGACCATGATGCAACGCTGATGTCAGCACGTGGCCGTCGAATGGCGGCCCCACCCCAGAACAGAACCTGCGCGGGCGGGGGGACCCGGAGAGGCTGCGCGAACGGCCCCTCGCTTGCTCCGGCCGCGTGGGTGTGCGGCCGCTCTGTGCCAGGCCCATGCCTGGTCCCGGGGGACAGCCATGGGCGAGAGGCCGCGTCTCCGGCGCTGGCG
>NW_007053820.1:13809-14244 GCF_000164805.1 Carlito syrichta
GAGTCAGAGGGAGGGTGGAGCCAGAGGGGTGAGGTTGGGGAGGGCGGAGTCAGAGGGGGCGGAGTCAGAGCGAAGGCGGAGTCTGAGTGGGGCGGGGTCAGGGGAGGGCGGAGCCAGAGGTGGGTGGAGCCAGAGGGGCGGGGGCGGGGCGAGCGGAGACAGGGTGGTCAAAGGGAGTGGAGTCGGGGAGGGCGGAGTCCGAGGAGGTGGGGTCCATGAGGGCGGAGTCCGAGGGAGGTGGAGTCAGAGGGAGGGTGGAGCCAGAGGGGTGAGGTTGGGGAGGGCGGAGTCAGAGGGGGCGGAGTCAGAGCGAAGGCGGAGTCTGAGTGGGGCGGGGTCAGGGGAGGGCGGAGCCAGAGGTGGGTGGAGCCAGAGGGGCGGGGGCGGGGCGAGCGGAGACAGGGTGGTCAAAGGGAGTGGAGTCGGGGAGGGCGG
>NW_007053820.1:15425-16654 GCF_000164805.1 Carlito syrichta
CACCACCCCTGCCCCGCTCCGTTCCTCCCTCTCGGCCCTGTTCTCCCTCCCCTCTCTTGGAGCTCCTGGCCCTCTGGTTGGCTCCACATCCGGGGCCACGATCTGCCTGCCCACTGGGTCCCCCGGTCCACAGCCCCAGACCCGCCCTCTCCGCCCAGCTCTCAGACCTCCGGCCCCCCGCCCTGCCCTTGTGCCGCACTGACTCTCCGGTGACATGGCCCGTCCTTCTGGGAGAGGACTGTCACCCTTCTTTCTGGCCACCCAGTACCAGAGCCTTCTTTCTGGTAAGGAAAGAAGCTGGCCTCCCTCCGTAAGGAGCTGGCCTCCCTCTGTGTAAGCTGCATTGCCAGACATTCGCTCTCCAGGCCTCCCCAACTGCTAGAGTCCTCCGCGGGCAACAGCTGCCCAAACGAGCCAGGATCACAGAGAAGCAGGGACCTCCTAGATCTGTCTGTCCTTGGGCAGTGGCGGCGCTGGCTGTCGCAGGAGTCTCATGGGCTTCCAGAGGCTGTGGGGACAGGACTCAGGGCCTGGCGGGCAACTGGGTGTCACAAAGACAAGCTGTTGCCACAGCTTCTTCCTGGATATTCAGCTTCTAGGCACGATGCTCAGGCCTCTTGGGGGGTCCCAGGGTCCAAACAGTTTTTCACAAATGTCCTTTCTGTTTACATTAGCCAAAATAAATGTCTGTTGCTTTCCTTTCTATTATACTGAAAGACCCTGACTTGTCTATTACTTTCTTCAGTTTTTGGGGTTTTTTTAATTTGTAGAGAGTCTTTCCACAATTTTTTTAACTTTATTCTGTTATCCCTTTAATACATATTTATGAAATTTGAAAAATAATTGATACAAAGAAAAATAGCGAATTAAAAGGTCTTTCAAATTTTGACTAAATATCCAGAAGCCAGGAAAGATTTGACAGTACCTATCAAAGTTGCAAATGCATGTGTCCTTTATTTTGTTTTGTTTTTGAGTCGGGGGGTCTCACTCTGTCGCCCAGACTGGAGTGCAGTGGCACGATCACAGCTCACCTCAGCCTCGACCTGCTGGGCCCAGGCTATCCTCCCACCGCAGCCTCCTGAGTAGCTGGGTCTACAGGCGTGCACCACTGTGCTTGGCTAATTTTTAAAATTTTTTTGTAGAGATGAGGCTTCGCTCTGTTGCCGAGGCTGGCCTTTTTTTTTGAGTTGGAGTCTCACTGTCACCCAGACTGGAGTGCAGTGGCCGCT
>NW_007053820.1:16863-17928 GCF_000164805.1 Carlito syrichta
GGTGGGTCTCGAACCCGCGGGCTCAGGGAATTCACTCACCTCAGCCTTCCAAAGGCGCGGATGACAGGCTGAGCCACTGAGCCCGGCTCCGAGGCTGGTCTTGAACCCCTGGGCTCAAGCAATCCTCCCTCCTCTGCCTTCCAAAGTGCTGGGATGACAGGCATGAGCTGCCGCGCCAGGCCAGCGTTATGTCCTTTGAGCCAGCAATCCCACTTTGGGGGATTTCTCCCACTCTCCTCCTGTTCCAATACGGCCTGGAGAGTCGAACCTTTTCCAAGTTGGAGCCTGGGGGCCTCCACAGCACAGCTGGGCCTTTGTGCATTGCGCCAGCCCCTCTGGGTGGCCCCCTGAGCTATTGTCCGTCTCCTGTGATCACGGTGCAGGGAGCAGCCTTTTACCTGAGTCATCACGTTAGCACAAAGCGAAACAGGCAGGCAATCAATAAATATATCTGGAGAAAGCAGGACAGAAGGGTCTCCAGGACGTGCCAGAGTCTGTACGGGAAAGAGGGAGATGAAAACGTCTTTGCGTTTGTTGCACTTCAGAGAGGTGGACAGATGGACAGAGGCTGACCAGACACACCTGCCGTTCACGGCGTTCACGGCGGGGGTGGGTGGGCTGGAGGGGGGTGGTCGGCCAGTAGGGGAAGGAAATTTCCTCATTCAGCTTTTAATCTCCTGCTTTGGAAGCCAGTGATTGTACCACCGGGTTTGAAACAAACAAACAAACAAACAAAACAGACACAAATGAACGCAGAGGTGGAACACAGATGTGACCCAAATCTTGAAAACACCAGTTGGTGGCTGACCCTGGATTCTGCTCCGGGTTGTGGCCTTGGGCTGTCTCACGTGCCTGGACTGTTCCTTTACCCACAGGAGCCGCGGGGAGCTGGAGAAGGGATGGAGAGGCCCCAGTGCAGACCCGAGACGGGCAGAGCTGCCCGGTGGCCTGTGTCAAGTCCACGGTGTCCCGGGGTGCCTTGCGCTGAAGTCGGACGCCTTAAATCCTGCCTCCCCACACCGAGAGAAGCCTCCAGAGGGGCCTGCTGGGTCAGGGAGCTGCCCA
>NW_007053820.1:17948-18287 GCF_000164805.1 Carlito syrichta
CCCGCGGGCAGCATCCCCAGCCTGAATCTGCTCAGCGGGCTGCGGGCTCCACCCAGGCCTGCAGAGGGGGCCGCAGCACGGGGGGTGAGGCGAGAACCCCCCCTGCAACTTCTGGCCTTGGGTTTAGAAACCACTGGAGCCCGCCAGCCCGCCTGGGCCTGCCCACCTGGCTCCGGGGGGTCCTTCAGGCCTGGGGCCCTGGACCGAACGAGGGGTCGGGGAGGGAGGCTGGCGTGGTGGGCGGCGTGACACTGGGGTCACCTGCTCCGCTCCTGGGCGGGCCAGAGCCCACCCGCAGCCACACGGGCGGCCCCGGGGACAGAGCCGGGTTCTCCTCAG
>NW_007053820.1:18627-20836 GCF_000164805.1 Carlito syrichta
GGGCGGGGGCCGGCGTGAGCCCTTGGCTCAGGCCCGCCCCCGGCCCTGCCCGGGCATCCTGGGGTGGGGGAACATGTGTCGCCGCTGGCCTGGGTGGCCACCGGGTCGAGCAAAACACGGCAACCGTGGCGGGTCTCTGAGGGGTCCCGCGGGGCGGACACTCAGAGTCAGAAGGGGCCCTCCCGCTCCTTCTCGCCACCCCACACTCGCGCCCAGAGAGGTCACGGTGCCACCGGGGGTCAAGCAGAGGGGTGCAGGCCCGGGCGAGCACGTGGTCTCTAGGCTGGCTGCAGGGGTGTGAGGACCAGCCTTGGCAATAGAGCAAGACCTCATTTCTACAGAACAATGAAAAATTAGGCGGGTGTGGTGGTGCACACCTGGAGTCCCAGCTACTTAGGAAGCAGAAGCAGAAGGATCGCCGGAGCCCAGGAGGTAGAGGCTGTGGTGAGCTGCGATCACTGCACCCCAGCCCGGGCGACAGAGTGAGACCCCGGCTCAAAAAAAAGTGTATTCATTTAAGTGATCCTGCATTTCTGCAATGCTCTGAGGGGACTGTCTTGCGTTTTTAACATTTGAAGCCTCAAAACACACTGTCTCCCGGGCAGACTCCAGTGTGCAGAGAGTCTCCCAGCAGGATCGTGGTAGGTGCTGGGGTGCACGGGACCTGGGGCCCTGGACCGAGCGAGGGGTCGGGGAAGGAGGCTGGCCTGGAGGGCGGTGTGACACCGGGGTCGCCTGCTCCGCTCCTGGGAGCAAGCACAGCAGTGATCAGTGCCAGGGGCCAAGATGTCCCCTGCTCAGGGCTGGGGGACAGAGGCTGCCGTGAGCCACAGAGAGGAGGCAGCTTGGCCTAAGGGCCCGGGGGTCAGAGCTCTGTCCTACAGAAGTCCTAGCCCAGGGGGAACCCAACACAACACCAAATGTTCAGGCTGACACAGGCCATGAGGAGACTCTTCAGAAAGGGCATTTGCAGGATGTGTAGGAGTTGCCCACTCGAGGAAGGAAGAGGGAGGAAAAGGGAATAGTGCACAAATACATAGGCGGGTGTGTTGAGTGGGTGGACGCTCCTCCTCCCAGGACATCATGGCACAGGTTGGCAGATACCGGATTAAATAGACTGGTTTTGTCGATGCAGGACTTATCAGTGCCTTTAATCAGATATCCTATGCTCCATTTCCCAAACTGATGTGTTTCATGGAGGACCCTGAGGGCCCAAAGGGACATCTAGCCTACTTTGGGAATTACTGACAACAGCATAGGGGCACATGGCAGCCAGGGGTGGGCTTAGGGGGCGGGAGGGATGCTACAAAAAATGAAGCTGATGCCCATTGTAACCACTTGAATGCCCTCCGAGGGGTCTGGACTTGATCCTCTATGAAGCTGCAGTTGATGAGGCACTGGCGTGGCGTGGTTCTACATCAGAGGGTACCGCTGGAACGTGGCGGAGCCTTGAGTCGAGAAGTCGGTCTGGCACGGGGCAAACCATGCTCGTCTAGGGTAGGAGGGACTGCCATCCACAGCCTGCAGGGTGTGCGCTGCCCAGCGGCAGGGGGCACCCATCCCGGGATCCACAACACGAATGGTGCCTCCTGGAGCCGGGCAGTGCCCATCCGGAGCCCTGTCCCTGGCAGCGTGCCCGGGGAGGGGCGGCGCTCTCTCAGCGCCAGTGCATCCCTGCCACACGGCGCAGCGCCCGCCAGCGCTGGAGTGAGTCCCACGCGGGGCCACACAGGACTGACTTCTCAGCCCCCCAGGGGCGTGGACGGGCCGCATGACCCATTTCGGCCAACGGAAAGTGGGCAGAAGCCAGAGGCGTGATACGTGCGGATGAGCACCCGGTCCACGAGCTCTTCCATCTCTTTGCTCCTGGAAGCCCCCACGGACAAGGCCGCGGGTCTCCGATGCCCCCGCAAGATGGCAGCGGCTCCATCAGCCTGGCTCCCCGCGTGCCCGTGTGGAGCAGAGGCCCGCCCACAGGCACTGGATTCAAGGTGTGCGTGAGGAACCCACGTCTGTGTGGCTGGCCCCCGAGCCTCGCAGGTGCTTGTGACACAGCGAAGCCCAGCCTGGCGTGACCTACGCAGAGAGAGGGCATGACATGGAGCTGACTGCCAGGTCTGAAGAGAACCTTCTGGGGCCGGATGTCGGGCACCAGTTACGAATGCCAGGATGTGCAGAGCCGGCCGGGCGGAATCCGTCCACAGGCGCG
>NW_007053820.1:20942-23360 GCF_000164805.1 Carlito syrichta
GGCTCGTTCTCAGATCGACTTGTGGGCGGCTCGCAGGGACAGAGTGAGACTGTGCTCTATGATGAACTGGAAGAGATTGCCTGGCTACAAGCCGGAGGAGGGAGCAGGCCTCGGCCCCTTTTGGAAGCTGCTGAGTGGCAGGGTCTGGGCACCTGGAGGCCTGTGGGCAGGGGCCGGGGCAGGCGGCCGAGCCAGCCTTCAGGGAGGCAGGTGGGCACGAGGGAGAACCTGGGGCTCAGGTTCCAGTCCTGCTGCTTGCTGTGCGACCGTGGGCATGCCACCCGCCTCTCTGAGCCGGCTTCGCTGTGGGAGGTTGGGGCTCCTGGGAGAGCCCACCCCCGGGACGTCGCCAGGAGGCAGAGAGGCGGGCAGCCAGGTCTGAGGGCTCGTGGCGTCCCGGGCTGTTCTCTCCGTGCCTGCCGGAGGCTCACCCAGGGAACGGGCAGGCGGGGCCTTCTCAGACGCACAGGCTCACTCCCTGGGGTCTGGTCAGCTGCCCACTGGCCATTTGTCTCCTGGGTCACCAATTATCACAAGGTTGGTGACTTTTTTGGTTTCTTTCTCTCTTTTTTTTAATCGGGGTCTCACTTTGCCGCCCAGGCTAGAGTGCAGTGGCACAGGCGTGGCTCACCACAGCCTCGACCTTCTGGTCTCCGGCGGTCCTCCCACCTCAGCCTCCCAAGTAGCAGGGAGTACAGGCCTGCGCCCCCACGCCTGGCTAATTTTCTTTTTTTGTTTTTGGTACCCATGGGATCTCGCTATGCTGCCCGGGCTGGTCTTGAACTCCTGGGCTCAAGCAATCCTCCGGCTTCGGCCTCCCAAAGTGCTGGGATGTCAGGCGTGAGCCCCCGCGCCCGGCCTGTGTTTCCTTTTGAGAAATTGTGATAACCGTGTAACCGAAAATCCACCGCCCTCGCGCTTTGTAAGCGCACAGGCTGGTGTTCAGCACATCCCACTCTTGGGCCGCTGAGCTCCAGAACGTCCTCATCTCGCAGAACGGGAGCGCTCCATCGTGGTGGCTGCTCAAGCGACGCGGTTGTTCCCTGACCGGCCTGGAAGCCGGCAGTGCAGCCAGCCTCGCGGGGCTGAAGCCCAGGTGCCGCGGGTGGGCTCCCTCTGGCGGCCGGGTCGGGAGGCGCCCGCCGCCCACACGCCCTGGCAGGCGTCCCTTCCCCTGACATCATCCAGCCTCTGCTTCTGCTGCCAGAGCTCCCTCCGCCTCCCTCTCTTGAGGACGCCGTGATCACATCGAGGGCCCACCCGGATAGCCCGGGATAACCTTCCCGTCGCCGGAGCCGCCGCCGAATCGCGCCTGCGAAGTCCCCTGCGCGGAGGACAGCCGGGCTGGGCTCGGGGCGATGTGCCTCCCTAAGGCCGGGGCAGCGGGGCTGGGCGGAGGGTGCTGGACACCAGACGTGGGGGCGGGTGGCCGGGGTCTGGCCCCCGTGGGGTGCTCAGGACTCCTCCTTGCCCGCTGGGGGGAGGCCCCCGTTTTTCTGCTGTCAGGTGACAGCAGCTACCCCGAGATCGTTGGCTGGACCAGCGAGGTGCCGGGGTTGCAGAGAGAACGGCCTCCTTCCCGGAGCGTCTGTTCGGGCGGGAGGGGCTTGGCGGGCCAGGCCGCGGGGAGCGCTGAGGGGAGGCGAGCAGGGCTGGGGGCCACCGGCAAGACCCCCTCATCGCAAAGATCCAGGCCACGCCCATCGACAGGCTCCCACGTGTGCCAGGCACTGTCCTAGGACCTGGGGCACGGCCCAGAACAAGACAGACCCAGCCCCGGGCCCACGGGGCCTCCCGTGCTGACAAGGGGACGCAGCCAGGGAGGTGAGCCGAGGCTAGCACAACAAGGCACCCGGGCTAGACAGCGAGGGGCCGCTCCAGGCAGGGAAGGCGGGGAGGGTCCCCTGGAGGAGGTGGTAGGGGGGGACGAGTTGGCATGTGGGGACCCGAGGGAGCGGTTCGGGCAGAGGGGACCCCAAGGGCCACGTGGAAGTGACGTACCTCGGTGCGGCGCCGTGTCTGGGTGGCAGGTGCTCCGAAGACAGCACTGTCAGCAGGGAGGGAGGGCTGTCCCCAGACGGGGCTGTGGCAGCCCACGGCTCTGCCCCGTGCTCTGAGCCGGGGGGCCCGGCCGTGAACACACCCAGAGGAAGGCCTGCCCGGGCCCGGTGGCCAGTGTGGACGCTGGGGACGGGGCCAGCCCCCGGGGGAAGGCCCCAGGCCGGGAACCCCATCAGAAGGCGCTGCCTGGGCCCGCCGCCCCCCTTCCTTGTGGCTGCTTCCTTGCCGAGACCATCTGGCTGGCGTTCCGCTCGCCCAGCCTGGGGGGCCGTCCTCGCCCCCACCCCGCGCCCGTCGGCCTGTCACCCGTTGGGGAGGGTCTGCGCCGCCCGGGCTCCGGGCCTCCTCTTCGCATCT
>NW_007053820.1:23807-25731 GCF_000164805.1 Carlito syrichta
GGGAGGTGACTGTGAGCGGCCCGGCGCCAGCCTGCGTCCCAGGAGGGGCCCGGGCGGGGACAGCCGCCACGGGGGCCTCCCTGGAGCGCCCGGGGGGTCCATCTGCAAGTCACGAAGCAACCAGGGAGACCAGAGGTGGCAGCCGGGCGCGGCAGAGCCCGAAATGCCCGGGGTGCGAGCGGGGTGAGCCCAGCTCCGCCCAACGCCCGCCTTCCACTTCGCGTCTGAGCCGGGAGGGAGCGAGTGGGCATTCCCAGAAGGGCTGGGGGCGGGAGACGGCTGGGAGGCGCCCAGGAGTCGCACGCCGGGGGTTCGAATCCCCGCGGTCTCTCTGGGACCGAGAGCTCTGAACCCTACTTAACCTTTCCAAGCCCGAGTCCCTGCACATCTTTCGGAGAATAGCCTGCGGCGCTGGGGTGGCATCACCCCATCCGCCCACGGGCCCCTCCCTCGACAGCACCCCAGCCTTCCAACAGCCGGTTCGCAACCCCTGAGACTGGGGAGGGGCGGGCGGGAGAGGACACGTGACCAAGGGTCAGCCAGGCAGGGCGCGGCGGACTTGCCCCCTCTTCAGTGACTGGCTCGGGGTCAAGCGAGCGCAGACTGGGCCCACCAGGGCCAGAACCTTTGCTGGCACTTTGCTGAGGAGGGGACAAGCCCTGCCCCTGGGTCTGTGAGCGTGCACACCCGGTGGCCGCCAGTGGCGAGGGCCTGGCTGCGGGGAACACCAGCCGAGAGGCGCAAAGAATCGAAACATGGGGAATAAGAGCAGTCCTAACAAGCCCCTAGATCCAGCTGGGCCTGAAGCCAGATTCACTTCTGGACTTTTCAGTGACGGATGCCAATACATTCCCTTTTATAACAGAGTCTGAGTTGGGTTCTGTCGCTTGCAACCAAAAGAGCCTTATGTGGTATATTCTTGAAGCCGGGACGAATATGTGCCGGAGACAGAGTCGATACTCAATGTTTAGGATAAGGCCTTTGGAAGTGAAAAAAGCCATCTCAAGAGATAGAGTATCATATGATTTCGTTTATGTAACATTCTCAGCACGGCAGAATCCTAGAGATGGCAGACAGATCAGCGGCTGCTGGGAGCCCGGGAAGGGGTGGAGAGGATTGAGGGGGGAGCCGTGAGGAAGCAGCAGGGAAACTTGCGGCGATGGGACAGCTCTGCGTCCCAACGGCTGTGGCGCTCCGTGACACTCCACACGGGCCAGAATGCCGCGCAGTGACGCACACCCCTTGTGCCAACGCAGCGTTCTGGCCTGGGACCGGACCGGGTTATGTAAGACACGACCGCTGGGGGCACCCTGGGGAGGGTGCACAGCGCCTCTCTCTGTGCTATCTTTGCCACTTCCTGTGAATCCATAACGGTTTCAAAATTAAAACTCAGAAGAAGTTCTTGGCTCGGTGGCTACACCTGCCGTCCCAGCCCTTTGGGAGGCTGAGGTGGGAGGATGACTTGAGGCCAGGAGGTCGAGGCTGCGGTGACCTGCAATCATGCCACTCTCCAGCCTGGGCGACACAGCGAGACCCCAACGCAAAAAAATAAAGGTGGGGGAGGGAGAAGGAGTTCTCTGTCGGCTCACCCCTCGGCGGTTCCTGGACACCGAGAGAGCGGGGGCGTTGGCCTCAGAGGGGCCGGTCTGGCCCCAGCGTGGCCATCACCAGCCAAGGGGTCTGAAGGCAGTCGTGTCCCTTCCCTGGCCCTCAGTGTCCCCCTCTGTGGGATGGGGCTCTCGGCCTTCCTCGTGGCGGTCAGGATCAGGTGAAGCAAGGGCTGTGACCTGTCCAGCTCCAGCTGGGCACGTGGTGGTGGCGGGCGACCGCCAGGCCCAGCAGCGGGACACACGGGCTTCACGGGGAGGACTGTGGCCACCACGGCCAGCTCTGCCCCACTGCCTGGGGCTTGCCGCCTGCCGCT